>NC_043963.1:5312031-5493992 GCF_902148855.1 Sphaeramia orbicularis
CCATTGAGATTAGAAATCTCTTTTGCAAGGGAGACCTGGCCAAGGTAGCAGCCAACAAAGTCCAAATGATACAAAACACGTATATGATACACAATAAACTATAAAACAATAAAACACAGTCCAGTCAATCAACTATAATGGCATCAAGAGAAACAATGACATTCCTCCCTCACTGAATTCCCCATGATACTTTTAAAATCATCAACAGAAATGAGTGGATGTAGTTTTACAGTTTTTTTAATATTATTCCACAACCATGGAGCATCGTAGGAAAATGTTGTGTTTCCAAAGTCTGTCAGAGGTCATGAACAGTCAAATGGAACCACTTGGAGGAACGTAGATGGACAGGACTATGGTTAACAGACAGAAGATTACTGAGGTACTTAGAGAGTTTACCCATCAATGCTTTATAGATGAATAGGAACCAATGTTTTTGTCTATGAGCAGTTAATGATGTCCAGCCCTCTGGACCATAGAGAGTGCAGTGGTGAGTGAGAGATTTTGCATTTGAAAGGAAACGTAAAGAAGCGTGATATACTGAGTCAAGGCTCTTCAAAGTTGAGGTAGCTGCATGTCTGTACAGTATATCACCGTAAACAGTCACAGACAGAAAGGTGGCTTCCACAAGTCTTTTCTTTGCAGTGATGTGAAACAGGATTTATTTCTAAAATAAGTTGAAGCTACTGGTACTGTACAAGAGTTGGAGAGCATTTCATTTTATCTAAAACAATGTGCAATGCCCATTAATTAACCCTTTAAGGACAACCATTATAACAGGCTGCTTGTATTTGGTTTTTTTTTTTTGCAAAATAGTGCCAGAAAATATGTTTTTTGCAACTTCTTTAGTCAAGTCAAGTCTGGTACAGGTTCATACCATCTTCCAATTATTAATGTGAAAAAGATAATTCTTATAGCAGACAGGAGCAGTTGTTTGTTTACCTGCTTTACTAGTTTCAGCTACTTCCTGTAGCCTTCGTCAGATGCGTCACATGATGCTACAATGACATGTCTTATATGCTTAGAAGAATTCTTCATGTCATTGTAACATTATGTGATGCTTCTGACGAAGGCTACAGGAAGTAGCAGAAAACTAGTAAAGCAGGTAAACAAACAACTGCTCCTGTCTGTTATATGAATTATCTTTTTCACAATAACAATCAGTATATGTCCATTACTACTACTACTACTACTACTACTTCTTCTTATTCTTATTATTACTATTATATGTAACAAACGCATAAAACCATGCTACAGCAAATATATTTATTATTTATTATAAATTAATATTTATTATGAAAAACTACATGTTCATAATGAAATATAATAAGAAATAACCTTTCCTCTGTTCATGTGTTGGTCCATTGTAGTTTGTCTAGATCATTGTGTGTCCATGTTGTTGTCGTTCTTTTGGTTCTTTCTAGTTCATGTTGATCCTGTGTGATAGTCTGTGTTCACTTTGTGTCTAGTTGTAGACAGAGCCCCTCATTTCACTGACAAACACATCCATCGTCTGATTCACATACACACACTGCATCTGTGTACGCCCTGGATACGTCTGGAGATATATATTATATATATATATATATAATTTTATTTTTATTTTTTTTTTTCACATACAAAATATACACACATTTATAGAAGATTTACACATACAACTATAAATCAACTATACAAACAATTTAATTTTAATTTTGATAAAAGCATTTAGTCTTACTTAAAGTTTGAAGTGCTTTATTAACACGGAACTGTTATTGATAAACTGTGTAGTCACTGCAGTGTGCAATAATAAACATAACTATTGAGCAAAACAGACCAATGAACAATCATTATGTGATCCATGAGGACATTTTTACTTTAAGAGGAAATAAAAAAAAAAATACTTGCAAACTTGTACATCTGTCCTTATTCATGAGCCCCAAATTCTAAATGAAATTCAACATTATGAATTTTCTATTGTTTTATGATCACAGGTTCTGTCTGAAAAGAAGTGGCAACATTTTAATCAGTGAAAGCACATGACAAAAAAAAATTAATTTAATGATCAACCAGTGTGCTATACTGTATTCTGCAAAAACATAAACAACTGAATGTAGAATACTGTACAAAGAAATTTTCCAAATCTAAATCTTATCTTAATAAAATGAATGTTTTAACTTATTTGTGTATGCATTTGTTTATTTAGTTAGTTAGTTAGTACTGTTAAAATATCAGAATTCTGAGTGAATTTTCTTTAGATAGGCAAAGGACATTTATTGATTACATATAGGCTATTAAATAAATGTTTATTAAAAACTTAAAAGCATTTAAAAACTTATAAACAACTTAGGCATTTATTGAGTCACTAAAATCCTGTAGAGTCTATGGAAACATCAGCATGATTATAAGCATCCTCTGGTAAATTCACATCCATATACTGTAGGAAATCTAGCTGATCACATCATGATGTCCCTGACCATATGGACTTCAGGAGATGATTGGGGTATGGAAAACACCATGAGCACCAGAAAAAAAACACATGCCCACACCTTTTACAGTTGCCTTGAACCCACTGCCACTAACGCTGTCAACCCAGAGGTTCAACTCTTCCCACTCACGTCTGTACATTTGCAAATGTTTTTGCTTCTTTGGACATGGTGGAGTTTCAGGTGTAGACAGAGTTCGAATTTTATTTCTCTAAGAATGTCTCTATCTCCAAGAAGTGTCCTAAATATAATTATACGACAACATGCGCTCTCCCGGAGCGACAGCCACAGACGTGTGCCCTAGACCTTAACCTTAAACTTATTTTAAAAATCACATAAGTTTTCACATGGTAATTAACACCCATCACTCTGAAAACAAAGAGGTTTATCTTTACATTATTATCATTAACATTAAAAACTTCAGAAGTTAAAGCTAGCAGCTAGCATTAAAAAGTTAAAGCTAGCTGCTAGCATTCAAAAGTTAACGCTAGCAGCTGTCATTACACAAAAGTATGTCAGACTCGTTCAGCTCTTACCTGTAATGAAAGTGAGGAGTAAAAGCGTTCTTCACAGCGGTTATGGTGATTTCTGAGTCTCTGAATCCTCTTCTGAAACCTTTCCAGTTTGATATTGGTTGCTGGACTATTCCTCTGAGATGGAACTGAATTGAGTTCTGCCGTCCTCTGCCTGTCCAGCGCATGCGCTCCTCCGCCCCCTGCGAAGTCAGTGCAGGTAGAGGAGCAGGGTGGGGGAGGGCAGCAGAGTGGGGGATGGGCAGCAGCTAAGCCTGAGCAGGAGTCACAGTAATTCCCAACTGTGCTGTGAGACTGTAAGGCCTGTTTAAGTGAATGAAAGGACAGAAATACAGCAAATAAAGACACTAGGAAGATAAGTGACTGAGTTTAACATGAAAAGGCAAATAAACACTTTTAAAAAATTATACTTTTGTGGAATTTTAATCTTACATTTTAAATGGTTAATTAATTGTCAAATTAATTATATGTATATATATAATATTATATATATATATATATAGTATGCTACAACTACCACAATGATTCTAGCAGCTAGTATTAAAAAGTTAATCCTAGTATTAAAAAGTTAAAACTAGTAGCTATATTACTTTACACAATGAAGTAAAAGTATGTCAGACTTGTTCAGCTCTTACCTGTAATGACAGTGAGGAGTAAAAGTGTTCATCACAGCAGTTCTTTGCACTTTCCTGTTGACTGCTGGACATATCAGTTAAATGAAAGCTGTGTGTTGTGTGTCTGAGCTGCCTCTGTCTGCAAAATGAAACATTGTTTCATGTACTGCAGGTTCAGGGTGGGGGATGGGCACCAGCTAAGACTGACAGAAGGAGACACTCATGTACACTGGGGCTTCAACAGGCTGTTTAAGTGAGTGTGAGGACAGAAATACAGCACATAAAGACTCTAGGAAAAGAAGTGGTGGAGTTTAACATGGAAAAGGCAAATAAACACTTTAAAAAATTAAAGATTTGTGGAATTTTAGTGTTATATTATAAATGGTTAATTAATTGTCAAATGAATTAATATGAACATATACAGTATAGTATGCTACAGCTACCACAATAAATAAATAAACATAAATAAACAAATAAACAACAATAAACAAATGTTCCACCCAAACTGAAAACACACTGACCAGAGCTGTGAAATCCACATATTCATTTTAAATGGGTTTCCGGGTCCTTTTTTCCAACCAAAACCATAGTTTGACCCAGCCTCACCAGATTTGACTATGTTGATCTCAGGTAGGCCTTCTAATACTGGACTGAAGATGACATTTCTGGATCTTAAATTACTGTATTTTTATAGAAAATTTCTGAATAAATGTACTTTTTTCATAGTATTTTTCTGGTTTTTGGATATGTCTCACATATTCCACTCCTGAACACACACAAACTGGTCCCATCTCCATATCTCCTTGCTAAGGCTAAGTAGAGAAGGACACATGCTGGAGACTCCAAACTTGTGCTGCTCTTCCTACAGCAGGCCTGGATGTGCTGTGTCAAGTTTCACAGAGTTTGAATCAGGTTAAAGGCTTTTTTCAGACTTAATTGGTTAAGCCATATAAATGCTTTAACGGCTCATAACTCCTGACAGGAAGCACATACGGTTACTGTTTTAAGACGGCTGCGTTGGGCCTGAGGAGACCTTTCCGTAGATGTATGGTTTGTGTGTGTGCGACCTATAACAGAGTTCATTAGTCCGGGTGCACCTGCTGTGACACAGCCTCTGAAGGGCTAAGCCCTTTCATAGATGAGTTGGACTGAAAATGTGAGTTCAGGTCGGACCCAAAAAACGGGCCCAAAGGTCCTATTCTAACATATGTGGTAGTCCTCCTCCTGAGCTTTCCAGAACCCTTTTTCCCACGTAAATCGGCCCATCCGATCCAGAGTTATGACCTGTTTTAGTTTGGAAAGGTCATAGGTCAAACTCTCAAATTCGTCTATTTTGAGGCCTGTGCTCACAAAATGGAGGATATCTCTGTGACCCTTTGACCTACGTCCACCATTTTTTTACCCATCCATTAGACAATTCACTGCACGTCTGTGACAATTTTCAAGCATTTTCGTTAAGGGGAAGCCCCTTTATTTTTTAATTAGACTGGTCTGAAGCCTGAACAGGCCCGGTTTTACACGTTTTAATTCATATCTCGGTGGTTCTTTGACTAAAGTCTGTGATTTTTTCACCGTGTCTTCTTACAATTTCTACCCACACCTGAGTAAAGTTTCAAGTGTCTGCGTTGAAGGGAACCCTGTTTAATCTGCTATTAGACTGGTCAGAACTAAGCCCTGAAATGTGCCTTTTCTTCTAACTCTGTGATGCTTGGACTTCAGTTTCTTTCCTTTGCAGTGTGTCATCACAGCAGTTCTTTGCACTTTCCTGTTGACTGCTGGACATATCAGTTAAATGAAAGCTGTGTGTTTGTGTCTGAGCTGCCTCTGTCTGCAAAATGAAACATTGTTTCATGTACTGCAGGTTCAGGGTGGGGGATGGGCACCAGCTAAGACTGACAGAAGGAGACAGTCATGTACACTGGGGCTTCAACAGGCTGTTTAAGTGAGTGTGAGGACAGAAATACAGCACATAAAGACTCTAGGAAAAGAAGTGGTGGAGTTTAACATGGAAAAGGCAAATAAACACTTTAAAAATTAAAGATTTGTGGAATTTTAGTGTTATATTATAAATGGTTAATTAACTGTCAAATGAATTAATATGAACATATACAATGTAGTATGCTACAACTACCACAATAAATAAATAAATAAACAACAATAAACAAATGTCCACCCAAACTGAAAACACACTGACCAGAGCTGTGAAATCCACATATTCATTTTAAATGGGTTTCCGGGTCCTTTTTTCCAACCAAAACCACATAGTTTGACCCAGCCTCACCAGATTTGACTATGTTGATCTCAGGTAGGCCTTCTAATACTGGACTGAAGATGACATTTCTGGATCTTAAATTACTGTATTTTTATAGAAAATTTCTGAATAAAGGTACTTTTTTTCATAGTATTTTTCTGGTTTTTGGATATGTCTCACATATTCCTCTCCTGAACACACACAAACTGGTCCCATCTCCATATCTCCTTGCTAAGGCTAAGTAGAGAAGGACACATGCTGGAGACTCCAAACTTGTGCTGCTCTTCCTAGAGCAGGCCTGGATGTGCTGTGTCAAGTTTCACAGAGTTTGAATCAGGTTAAAGGCTTTTTTCAGACTTAATTGGTTAAGCCATATAAATGCTTTAACGGCTCATAACTCCTGACAGGAAGCACATACGTTACTGTTTTAAGACGGCTGCGTTGGGCCTGAGGAGACCTTTCCGTAGATGTATGGTTTGTGTGTGTGCGACCTATAACAGAGTTCATTAGTCCGGGTGCACCTGCTGTGACACAGCCTCTGAAGGGCTAAGCCCTTTCATAGATGAGTTGGACTGAAAATGTGAGTTCAGGTCGGACCCAAAAAACGGGCCCAAAGGTCCTATTCTAACATATGTGGTAGTCCTCCTCCTGAGCTTTCCAGAACCCTTTTTCCCACGTAAATCGGCCCATCCGATCCAGAGTTATGACCTGTTTTAGTTTGGAAAGGTCATAGGTCAAACTCTCAAATTCGTCTATTTTGAGGCCTGTGCTCACAAAATGGAGGATATCTCTATGACCCTTTGACCTACGTCCACCATTTTTTTACCCAGCTATTAGACAATTTCACTGCACGTCTGTGACAATTTTCAAGCATTTTCGTTAAGGGGAAGCCCCTTTATTTTTTAATTAGACTGGTCTGAAGCCTGAACAGGCCCGGTTTTACCACGTTTTAATTCATATCTCGGTGGTTCTTTGACTAAAGTCTGTGATTTTTTCACCGTGTCTTCTTACAATTTCTACCCACACCTGAGTAAAGTTTCAAGTGTCTGCGTTGAAGGGAACCCTGTTTAATCTGCTATTAGACTGGTCAGAACTAAGCCCTGAAATGTGCCTTTTTCTTCTAACTCTGTGATGCTTGGACTTCAGTTTCTTTCCTTTGCAGTGTGTCATCACAGCAGTTCTTTGCACTTTCCTGTTGACTGCTGGACATATCAGTTAAATGAAAGCTGTGTGTTGTGTGTCTGAGCTGCCTCTGTCTGCAAAATGAAACATTGTTTCATGTACTGCAGGTTCAGGGTGGGGGATGGGCACCAGCTAAGACTGACAGAAGGAGACAGTCATGTACAGTGGGGCTTCAACAGGCTGTTTAAGTGAGTGTGAGGACAGAAATACAGCACATAAAGACTCTAGGAAAAGAAGTGGTGGAGTTTAACATGGAAAAGGCAAATAAACACTTTAAAAAATGAAAGATTTGTGGAATTTTAGTGTTGTATTATAAATGGTTAATTAACTGTCAAATGAATTAATATGAACATATACAGTATAGTATGCTACAACTACCACAATAAATAAATAAACAACAGTAAACGAATGCTCCACCCAAACTGAAAACACACTGACCAGAGCTGTGAAATCCACATATTCATTTTAAATGGGTTTCCGGGTCCTTTTTTCCAACCAAAACCACATAGTTTGACCCAGCCTCACCAGATTTGACTATGTTGATCTCAGGTAGGCCTTCTAATACTGGACTGAAGATGACATTTCTGGATCTTAAATTACTGTATTTTTAGAAAATTTCTGAATAAATGTACTTTTTTTCATAGTATTTTTCTGGTTTTTGGATATGTCTCACATATTCCACTCCTGAACACACACAAACTGGTCCCATCTCCATATCTCCTTGCTAAGGCTAAGTAGAGAAGGACACATGCTGGAGACTCCAAACTTGTGCTGCTCTTCCTAGAGCAGGCCTGGATGTGCTGTGTCAAGTTTCACAGAGTTTGAATCAGGTTAAAGGCTTTTTTCAGACTTAATTGGTTAAGCCATATAAATGCTTTAACGGCTCATAACTCCTGACAGGAAGCACATACGGTTACTGTTTTAAGACGGCTGCGTTGGGCCTGAGGAGACCTTTCCGTAGATGTATGGTTTGTGTGTGTGCGACCTATAACAGAGTTCATTAGTCCGGGTGCACCTGCTGTGACACAGCCTCTGAAGGGCTAAGCCCTTTCATAGATGAGTTGGACTGAAAATGTGAGTTCAGGTCGGACCCAAAAAACGGGCCCAAAGGTCCTATTCTGACATATGTGGTAGTCCTCCTTCTGAGCTTTCCAGAACCCTTTTTCCCACGTAAATCGGCCCATCCGATCCAGAGTTATGACCTGTTTTAGTTTGGAAAGGTCATAGGTCAAACTCTCAAATTCGTCTATTTTGAGGCCTGTGCTCACAAAATGGAGGATATCTCTGTGACCCTTTGACCTACGTCCACCATTTTTTTACCCATCCATTAGACAAATTCACTGCACGTCTGTGACAATTTTCAAGCATTTTCGTTAAGGGGAAGCCCCTTTATTTTTAATTAGACTGGTCAGAAGCCTGAACAGGCCCGGTTTTACCACGTTTTAATTCATCTCGGTGGTTCTTTGACTAAAGTCTGTGATTTTTTCACCGTGTCTTCTTACAATTTCTACCCACACCTGAGTAAAGTTTCAAGTGTCTGCGTTGAAGGGAACCCTGTTTAATCTGCTATTAGACTGGTCAGAACTAGGCCCTGAAATGTGCCTTTTTCTTCTAACTCTGTGATGCTTGGACTTCAGTTTCTTTCCTTTGCAGTGTGTCATCACAGCGTCCACACACAGCTCTGGGACCAATATGAAGAGTGTTGGTTAAAGGGAAATGTGAAACACACGTCAAAATGAGACCAAAACTGAAGCACAGACCAAGGCCTTAAGCACAAAAATAATGAATGTGTGTGACAGTTTGAGCCAGCTTCACCAAATTCTCACTGTGGTATCAGACCATTAAAGCTGACATGTGTGGTGAATTTACAGTGTTTGGGTTCAGAGGTGGGCACACAGCACACAAAAACACACTGAAAAAGGCTCAGAAACCCCATGTTTCCCTTCCAAAAGGCTTTGCTTTAATATCTCAGAGGTTTCTAAAGATAACACCTTAATTTTCAAATATTTTATGTCCACCTCCTTATGTTACTTTGTTTTAAGTTTGTGGCTCACACGTTTTGTTCAGTAGAAGTAAAAACACCATGCTCCTCTTAATCTCCAGCCACTTCCTGTTTTTTTTCTTACTTCCTGTTCCATGTGCGTCCTACCCTTAATTCCTCCAACTTTACTACGCACTAACACTTGCGGTACAAGCCGCATATGGACTCTTTTATGGCCGGTACCGGCCGGACCGGACCGGTAAGACTTAGGCGTAGGATTGAATGAGGAAAACCAGCGTTCCCCTCCTGGGTAATGGCATGTGGATGATATTCATGTTGATTAATATTAATGAGCCATGTGGGTCTTAGCTAACCTGAACCTACAGTATTCCTAACTAAATGTGCTAGCTCGGGTTTAGCCACACTTTAGCTGGTATATGCCTTCTGTTTCCATGGAAACTAGTAGAACACATGTTTTTTTTTGCCTATTTATGGAAGAAAATGTAATTTCTGACATTGGTTCAGTATATTTTTTTCAACAGTGAGACTCTTTAGGTGACATTAATTTCATCTGTGGCCTCTGATAATTGAAGAGGTAAATATTATTGTATTTGCACATTGTTACAGGTGCAGAGGGAGATAATTAACCATATGTCACTTTGATACCTCTGAGTCACTGTATAAAAACCCATGTTAATTTGCACTTTGTGCAATTCAAGCCATTTAATTTCTTTCAATTAAAAGTGCAATTTTAATATTTTGATCCTCAGATGTGTTGTTGGTTACCAGGATAACTAGATTTATGAGTCCTTGAATATATGTACAATGGGCTGTTTGAATGATCAGAATCATGCCCTTTATTGTCATATACTGATGTACAAGATTGGAGAGCTTCTTCTTTCCAGTGCAAATATGCATAGAAAATGCACATATAAAAGAGAAAAATAAAGAACGATATATATATGTATATATATTATATATTATATATATATATATATATATATATATATGAAATGTAAATCTAAAATATAATATAAAATATGACAGTATATGACTGTATTTACAGTTTGCTAACTGAAAGTAAACACTCGGAATACTGGAGATAGTAATATTTCGTTGTTCAACTAAACCTATTTGAAAATATAATTTGAGCTAATTAATACAACAGTGTTGTAAATTGGTCATTGTTAAGGAGGACTAAGAAACCACCTGTGGTTTATATTGTGTTTAAATATAACATGTTCTTACCTGTCTATAGGACAGCTTTATGCTGCTATGGTTCCAGTCTCCCATTGGAGTCACGTTCAGCTGAGCAGTCGACATGAGGAACATGATGTGATGAGTTCATGTCATTGATTTAGATCCACATGTGACACCCAGATCCTCAGAGATCCACAGATTCCCTGATTGAGGTTGGTGATGAGCCCCATTAAATGCTGAACAGATGGACCTTCTCCATGGATTGTATGGTAGGACAAAAACAAACGGGCCTCGGGGCATAAGGACTTGACTTGAAAGGATTTTTTTTTTTTTTTGCAAAATAATAATTTTCCATATTCTGTTTGTCATACAGACCATTTGGAAATGTCCGATTTTTCATACTCTGGGCTGATTCAAGTGTTCATACATATGTAACCTTTATTCTTGCCAGGCATGGAGCTGAAAATGTCTAAACTGTTCTCTATTCCTCAACCATAGTAAGGGTCTCAGTGGTGTTTGTAGAATGGACAAGTGGGCAGTGGATGCAGTGATGGGTTCAGCACCCCGCTATGGGGGAAGCCAATACTTAGCAGGATAGTGCAGAAGATATAGGACTTGACAATTAGTGAGATGTTTTTTTAGTCTTTAATCCAGGTGCATATAATTAAAACTATAGATCTACTACTGTGATATCTGTATTTATCCATCACACCATTGTACAACTGTTTAAAAGTATTCAAAACTATAGATCTACGACTGTGATATCTGTATTTATCCATCACACCATTGTACAACTGTTTAAAAGTATTCAAAACTATAGATCTACTACTGTGATATCTGTATTTATCCATCACACCTTGTACAACTGTTTAAAAGTATTTAAAACTATAGATCTACTACTGAGATATCTGTATTTATCCATCACACCATTGTACAACTGTTTAAAAGTATTTAAAACTATAGATCTACTACTGTGATATCTGTATTATCCATCACACCATTGTACAACTGTTTAAAAGTATTTAAAACTATAGATCTACTACTGAGATATCTGTATTTATCCATCACACCTTTGTACAACTGTTGAAAAGTATTTAACCATCACCACCTGTAGGGGGCGAAAGAGAGCAGAAGTGGTTAAATACTTTTAAACAGTAGGGGCGATAGTGAGCAAAGTTTAGAAGTGTGTGTGTGTAAAATGGGTCTCTGTACACACAAAATACACACATAACTCAAATTACTATTTTTCTGAGGACCGAGCTGAAACTTTGAGGGAAGCTTAAAAACAGCCTCTGGAGGCTGTTTAAGGGAAAAAAAAAGTGAGGACCGGCCTAAATGTCCTCACTTCGTAAATGGTCCTCACTCCAAAGGTTAAAACTTGCGCTGGTCCTCACAATGATGGAAATACAAACACAGACACACACACACACAGAGACACACACACACATATAGACACACATTTAGATACATACAGACTTACAAATAGATGCACACAGGTTCACATATAGAGACGCACAGATACACACACACACACACACACACACAGACTAACATATAGATGCACACACACACAGACTAACATATAGACGCGCACGCACACACACACACACACACACACACACACACACACACACACACAGACTAACATATAGACGCGCACACACACACACACAAACACAGACTAACATAGATGTGCACATACACACACACACACTCACACACACACTAACATATAGATGCACACACACACACACACACAGACTACATATATACGCGCACACACACACACACACAGACTAACATATAGACGCACACACACACACACCACACCAAACAGACTAACATATACACACACACACAGACTAACATGTAGACGCACACACACACTAACATGTAGACGCACACACACACAGACTAACATATAGAGATGCGCGCACACACACACAGACTAACTATAGATGCACACACACACACACACACACACACACACACACACACACACAGACTACATAGATGTGCATATACACACACACACAAACCACACTCACACACAGACTAACATATAGAGATGCACAGACACACACACTCACACAGACATGCACACACACACACACACATGGAAACACAGACACACACACCTAACGTAGAGATGCACAGACGCACACAGTCACACACACACACTCACACAGACTCAAACAGACCCACACAAACACATTTAGACACACACAGACTCACATATAGAGATGCACAGACACACACACACATACTCACACAGACATGCACGCACAGACTCACACATGGAGACACACAGACACACACACACATACACATACACACACACACACACACAGACTCAAGTAGACACACACAAACACATTTAGACACAGACACACAAACATTTAGACAGATACAGACACACACACACACACACACACACACAGACACACACGCACACACCACATAGGTTGTGGGTGGATTTAACAGATGGGTGATAAAGGTCAATAGAAGCTTGACCTGTTTACACACACACATACACATACACACACACCCACACTCACAGGATTGTGTCAGAGTGGGATGTTGCGTCTCTTTGTCGTATTCTTTGTGTGTGTGTGGGTGTTTGTTTGTGTCAACGCTGACTGAAGTGTTACTCTGCTGTGGACGTGTCAGGTTCAAGTGCTTGGGTCAGAGTCTGTAAACTGTACGACTGCCACACACAGCTGGAAAACACAACCCAAAATACCTCCATCTAATCAATACGTATTGATCATTTTTAATAAAAACCAGGGGAACGTCATACATTTTTAAAATAAATAAAGACTTAATAAATGCCTGTACTGCTTTGATATTGATTTGATTATTGGTTGAAATGGTTTTTGAAGTCTTTTAAATCATTTTAGAGCTGGGTTAAAAAAAAAAGGTCAGCTGTGATGTTTTCAATGTTATGGACAATTTATGATTTTACTTAATTGATTCTGTTTAAAATAGACCTTTACTCAAACTGCCTGCTGTGTTTTTCTGTGTTCTGTACTTCTGCTGCTGCTGACATGGTCAGGAAGTTTTTCATCTCGAGTCATTTTTTCCTGCTTAAATAAGGTTAAAATAATAATAATAATAATGATAATAATAATAATTATTAATAATATATAACTGGAGAACACATCCACAACTAATATATGAGAAGAAACAAACAGGTTGTACTCAGAGTTTTTTTAATCAAGAAAAGTTCCCTGATGAATCATTTCTGTTCAGCAATTTAAGCATTTTTCATGATTATCAGAAAACCCAGGCCCCAAGTTATTTATTTTATTTTTTGTTTGTTTGTTTTGTTTTAAATTGGTGCAGGTCTTGGTGCAGGTCTCGGTGTAGGTTTGGGGCAGGTCTTGGGCAGGTTTGGGTCCCAGTCTCGGTGCAGGTTTGGGTCCAGGCTTCGGTGCAGGTCTCGGTCCAGGTCTCAATGCAGGTTTTGGTCCAGGTCTCGGTCCAGGTCTCGGTGTAGGTCTCGGTGCTGGTTTCAGTCCAGGTCTTGGTCTAGGTCTCGGTGCAGTTTCAGTCCAGGTCTTGGTCTAGGTCTTGTTTTAGTTTGGGTCCAGGTCTTGGTCTAGGTGTAGGTGCAGGTTTGGGTCCAGGTCTTGGTGCAGGTCTTGGTCTAGGTCTCAGTGCAGGCTTGGGTCCAAGTCTCAGTGCAGGTTTGGGTCCAGGTCTCGGTTCTGGTCTTGTGTTTTGGTCTCAGTTTATCATTTCCACGTGTTCATCCAACTCACAGTGGATCTACAAATACACAAATATTTAATAACAGGCAGAATATTGGTACAATTGCACTTATTTTTCTTCAGACATTTCATGTTCTTCATATTCTTGTTATTCACATTTCTTTGTGGAAGGATATTTCTAAATGTGCACATTTTTATATAATTTTACTCATGTACACTAAAACATAGATAAAAGTTTGGAGTTGTCATTATTTTTATTTATTATGTATTTATTGGTTTCAGTTCATTTTTTTCTGAATGTTGAACCTGAACTAAAAGGATTTTAACAGCCTCTGTATAAAGTCTAATCACTGATTAGAACAAAACTAAGCTTTGTCTTTTTTAATAGGATTATGTCAGATGGGTTTATTTCATTGGATAATAAGGATTAAGCTGTTTTATCTGGGGTGTCAAACTCATTTTATTTGAGGTTTCACATTCAGACCAATATGATCTGAAGTGAATCAGACAAAGAACTGAATCTGAGGCATAAAATGAGTCAGAACTCCCCAGGGAAAACGGCCGGTCAGGTAGAGCAGATAAATACTAAATGTCTTATTGTGAATTGAATCTAAAGCCGCAGATCGTCTCATGTCGAGTCGAGGAAGTGAAATAAAACCACAGACAGACGGGCACTGATACGTTAACACAAACACCAAAGACACACAAAGGCGGAGGGTTTACGCTGCCTGTGGTTTCACCGCCCAGAGCATGTAGTCAGCGAGGAACAAAACGAACGTCAGAAACAGATCCGAACATGTCACAGGTCGAAAACTGAAGGACGACGAAAATCAGGCATCAATAAATCCAAAAATAGGACTGGGATCCATGTCACATCCACCAGAACCTCGTAAAGACTGAGGAAGTGTTTGTACCAGGATGGAATCAAGGACATGTTTTAGTTCCTGAAAGTCAGAGTCATCATCAGAGATTTGATTGATTGGGGGATGGTTGGTTGGTTGGTTGGTTGGTCAGTCAGTCAGGTGGTTGTTTGGTTGGTCGGGTGGTTGGTGGATTAGTTGGTGGGTTGGGGGGTTGGTTGGGTGGTCAGTCGGTGGTGGTTGATTGGTTTGGTGGTTGGTTGGTCAGTTGGTTGGGTTGGTGGTTCGTTGGTTGGTCATTTGGGTGGTTGGTTATGGATTAGTTGGTAGGCTGGTGTTGGGTGTGGGTGGGGTGTTGGGTTTGGTCAGTCAGTTGAATGGTCAGTCGGTTGGTCGATCGGTTTGGGTGGTTGGTTGGTCGGTCAGCTGGGTGGTTGTTGTTGGGAGGGTGGGTGATTGGTTAGTCGGTTGGGTGGTTGGATGGTAGATTAGTTGTGGGTTGGTGTTTGGGTTGGTGGTTGGTTGGTTTGGGTGGGTTGGTGTTGGTTGGTTGGGCGATTAGTCAGTCGGATGGTTGGGTGGGTGGTCAGTTGGTTGGTCGGGTGTTGGTTAGTTGGTTGGTTGATAAATCATGATCTGTGGCTCCTCAAACTCAAATAAAGACCTGCAGATTAGACACTGTTGACTAAAACTGGACAAAACAAACAGATGAATCAGGATTCTGAACCTGAACCAATAGATTTCATAAACTCTGAATGAAATTCATCTGACACCAACTTCAAATGTTTGTACAGAATTAGTCCAACGTGTAATAAATGTTGATCATTTTAATGGAGACTGAACCTCCAACGATCAGTTTAAGGTATTTTTTGTATATTTTAGTATATTTTAGTGTAACTGTAGTATATTTTAGCATATTTTCTGTGTATTTTAGTGTTGTTTGTGTTTTTAGTGTATTTTATGCATGTTGGTAAATAACTCCAGTCATTCATGGGTGGGGGGTGTTCAGGTATGAGCTTTAACAGCTTCAAAATCATCGAACAAACATTAGTCATTGACTGATGGAAATGGAACATTAAAAGAATACAGAAAAACAACTAAATCTGAGACATAAAACAAGTCAAAACTGTCCCCCACAATGAATGAATGAATGAATGAATAATTGAATAAGTAAATAAATAATAATAAATAAATAAGCAATAAATTCATGTAAATGTGGGTGGAAAAATAAACAACCCAACCCTTTGACAGATCAGTGGAATTTTACGTCAGTTAATATGTCATGTATGTGTTCCTGGTCAAATCCTGTTTAAGGCCGTGTGTCTGTAAAAGCGTCGGTTTCGTCCTCCACCAGCTGGATGTGACCCTCACAGGCTTCTGTAGAAAACACACCAGACAAATGAACGCTATCCGTCCAACAGGAAGCGATGAGACGTCAGTGTTTATGAAAGCAGTCGTCCGGGGCGTTCTTCCTCTGTCTGTGTTCAATGAAGGTCAACGGCAGCGGATCGATCGACTCCTGAACGCAGCATACTGTACCAGGATTTAATAAGCAGACAGACAGACAGACAGACAGACACAGACAGACAGACAGACAGATGGATGGACAGACAGATGGATGGACAGACGACACACAGACAGACGGAAGACAGATGGACGGATAGACAGATGGACAGACGGATGGACATACGACAGACACAGACAGATGGATGGACACACAGATGGACAGATAGACACAGACAGATAATGATGGACAGACAGATGGATGATAGACAGATGGACAGACAGACACACAGAGAGACAGTGGACGGACACACAGATGGAAAGACAGACATAGGGACAGAAGATGGACAGACAGATGGACAGATAGACGGACAGATGGATGGATGGTGGATGGACAGACAGACAGATGGACGGATGGAAAGATAGACACACACAGAGAGACAGACACAGACACGGATGGACATACAGACAGATGGATGGACACACAGATGGACAGATAGACACAGACAGATGGATAGACAGACGATGGACAGACAGATAGATGGACAGATGAACAGATGATACACAGATGGACAGACACACAGATGGAAAGACAGACACAGAGGGACAGACAGATGGACAGATAGACAGACAGATGGATGGATGGGCGGACAGACGGACGGACAGACAGACAATAAACAGACATAGATGGACGGATGGATGGACAGACAGACAGAGATGCCCAGACAGATGGACAGACGGTCAGACTGACGGTCAGACAGACATATGGACAGACATGACCACAGCCCCATCGTTGCTGTTTCCCCAAACCCACTCCATTTCCTGATGCTGTGTTTGCTGTGTGATGATGACCTCCTCCTCCTCCTCCTCCTCCTCCTCCTCCTCCTCCTCCTCCTCCTCCTCCTCCTCCTCCTCATGACTGGTTTTCTGTGTGATCGATATTCTGCAGTGGAGCTCCTGTTAATCCTCAGTGTGGTGTGTGTGTGTGTTCACCTCTTAATCAATACGTTCACCTCTGTCTCGGTTCAGATGATCCTCTCCTCTTCCCTCCAGCCCTCATCGATCTCTGTGAGAGATGGTACAATCAGAAATAAGACGTTGTTGTTGTTGGACTGAATACTGAGCGGACGACTGACAGTTAAAGGCCCCACTAATGTGCCGCCACCACCGCCTCCACCCCGAGCCCCTCCTGATGATGGGCTGCGTTCAGGACAGATCGCCGTCTTCCTCGTCCACTTTTCATGTGTCACTGAGCTCCCCCACATTCCACCGCTGACCTGAGATCAGCAAACGAACCAGTCTCACACCCAGACGTCCAGTCCGTCCACGCTTCGTTAGCTCTGGTCCTGGTTCAGGTTAGAACCGATCCCGCTGCAAATGGAGGTTTTAGAGGAGATACGAAGGAACACTATTATGAAACCATCCACTGATCTAAACTATTTAACACCTGTTGATCCATTAATTCTATCAATACATGCAATAATTGGTGTAAGTGCAGTTCTTCATCTTTTCATGGTCATCAGATATGACCCATTTGGACGTTCAGAGGCTCCGTAGTTACCATGGAAACACCGTCATCTTCTACAACAATGATCCAATAGTAAATCCCATAGAGTTGGATCGATGACAGTGGATGAAGGTACTTGTATTAAGTTAATTAATGACATATTCTGTTGAAAAAGTCACTTTTTTAGTGCTAAATCCCTTACGAAAGTTTAAACAAGAAAAAAATCATCTTAGAAGTTACCACAAAACTAGCTCTAGGTCTTCAAGGTTAAAAGGTGTACAATACAGTAGTTTGGAGCAGAAAAAAGCCAGATAATTTCTCTGTTTTGATATAATTACCTTTGATTTACTGTGAGCTTTTATGAACATCTATATGCTCAGTAAGTTAAATGGGTGAACATTCAGAGGCTCCGTAGTTTCAATTCAGTTTCAGTTTATTTTTTATTTATGTATTTATTTACTTCGAGCATGCAAAAACAAAATAAAACAAAAAGCAAAATAAGACAAAAAACAAATAAGATTTAAATGAACAGACTCTTTCTTCAAGTATGTGCAAGTCTGAATTTTGCATGGTCCAAAAGGAGTAGGAAGAAGTATAAATGTATTTAATCCAGCCCCTCGAGTGCTTTTACACCTTTATCAATAGCTTAATACAAGAAACAACAATACATTTTTCCTAATTTTAGCTTTCAACCACAACTAATACATAATGCAGTAATTGATTATACACAATATGGTCATTTGAACGGGACGTGGACATTAATGAACATACATGTTTTCAAATGAATGTAAACACTCCAGGTTTTAGCCAAAGGCTAGTTTCCATCAGTTGTCCCACAGAAGATGTTCCGTACAAAAAAAAAAAAAAAAAACAACAGTAAAAGCACAAACAACTATAAAATTCTATACAACTGTTACTGTAACTGTTAATGTAGTTACCGTGGAAACACCGTCATCTTCTACAACATTGAATCACCAGTAAAACCCATGGGGTTGGATCAGTGACAGTGGATGGACACACTGGGTTTATATTTATGAAATAATAAATAAAAAGACCAAAAATGGACCAATGTCTAAGAAGTGAATGAAGGCGGCTTATTGACATGTTTTTACAGGTTCAGGTGTTTTGGGGAGACGTGGTTCATCAGAGCAGCGATTTTTGACTTGATGATAATAGAGCTGTTTTTATTGAGGCATGAAATACATGAAATAATATGGTGTGTGTCCTTTTTTTATTGAAATACAGAGACGATTGAGTCAAACAATGAAAGATGTGACAGGATGAAAACAATGTAAAGAAAGTGAAAGTAAAAAACAACAACAGAAAAATGAAAATGCACAAGATAAACAATAGACAAGATATAAAGATGCAGCAGGATGAAGCTCAAAATAGAATAAAAGATGTAAAACAAACAAAAATACAATATGAGTATTTTAAATGATGTTTAGACGTGGACAAGTCAGTAAAATATACACAGATGTATTTTTATACTTTTGGGTCTAAAGCTTCATTCCGACTGAAGGTAATTCGGCCAAATCCGATTTTTTTTGCCCATATGTGACCTGTATCCGATCTGAACAGCACTAATCCGACCCAGACCACTTTCATATGTGGTCCTAAATCTGATACGTATCTGATACTTTCCAGTGCGACTTCAGTCTGAACAGCCAGGTCGCATTTATCCAACCTTTACGTCATTGAAATGCGACAAATGTCCATATTTCCCTCCGTAAACAGTGGTCATGTATTACATCAGGACCTCTTTTGCGCATGTGCGTCACTTCAGGGTCGCATTCAGTTCAGACTCAAAACTGGTAGAAGTCGTATTTAAGGTGGAATATGAACGAGCACATAAAAAAAAAAAAAATCGTATTTCATCAAAAAATCCGAATTGTGCTTTAAGACCTGCAGTCTGAACTTGTGTAAGACACTGGTTTATTCAGTTACTTTGTATCATGAAATCAGAGTAACCACCGTTATCGTGTTCTGATAAAAAAAAAAAAACAAAAAAAAAAGCCTTTAGTTTGAGGCGTTTGGTTGAATATCCATTAAATACAGTCCAATCCAGTCCTTTTGGAAGAACAGACGGTAATCAGCTGTTTCTGTTCGACTTTGTGAACGTTCGTCTTTAATGCGTCTGAAACGAGGTCTGACTCATCGACGCTAATGTACAAAGTCTGGAATCCCTTCATCTTCACCTTCATCGCATCGACTCCAGCTCAGACTCAGATCAGTAACGGATGAACACTCATCCACATTAACACATTTACATCCCAAACCTTTGATTAGAGCTGAACACAAACTAAGTATTTAGTAGTTCTTTAACTGATTTAGGTTTTTCTTCACGTATAGGTTTGTATCTACATGTGGACGTGTGTCTGCTTCAGTTCTACTCATCTATTATCACAAAAACTTCCCTTTTTTGATAATTATTGATTGTTTTTAAGCCAAAATCCCTGTGTTCTGCCACTCATTCCTTATTAAATGAACGTATTTGATGTTTTTCTGTATCATATGTGAGGTTTCATGAACCCGGTTGGATATAGGGATGTAACGATTACCGGTATAACGATAAACCGCGGTAAAATTCCTGATGGTTAGTATTACTGTTTAAATTCTAATTATCATGATAACCGTGTTTGATTAGTGCATTTTGAAAGGAGAGGGAGACTATCTGTCTATCTATCTGTCTGTCTGTCTGTCTGTCTGTCTATGAAAAAAAACTAAACAACTCAAACTTGATCTGGAAAATGGTCAAACAATGGCCATAAGGTTCCATCTTTAATGCACATTTTTATGTTTCATTGTTTACATTTTAATATTTGAATGTTTCTGCCAACCGAAAGTACTTTGTCCCAATTATTTTATTATTTTTATTTTTTTCCAAAATACAACTTGGTTAATTATTTCAGTGTGTGTATAAGTACTTTTTGAACATTTTGAGCACATTTCAACAGTACTGCGATAATAGATGACTGTGATCATTTTGGTCACAATAACCGTGATATGAAATTTCCATATCGTTACATCCCTAGTTGGATATGACGAGTGTTTTCATTCAGGTTCAAGTAGAAAATGAAAAGAATCTGGATGTTTCTTTATTGGTTCATTTGCTGATTGTTGTCTGATGATGTTTCCTGTGGTACATGTCGGCGATGATGATGATGATGATGCTGGCGGCGGTGGTGCTAGTGTCCAGTTGTCTGTGTCTAGATGTATTTTTTTTCGTCCATTAAAGGAATCAGAATTCCTCTGAGTCGACTTCATTAATGGACAGCCAACCTCCATCTGTTTCCATGGAAACCAACAAACATGCTGGTAGCAGCAGAGCGGCCGGGCGGCTCTGATTGGTGCAGAGTGGAAACATCAGAACGCCGCGGCCATGGGGGAGAAGTTTACAGCGGAAGGAGGGGGGGTGGTACAAAGAGGAGGTGGGAGAGTGATGGATGTAGGGGGAGGGGCCGCTAGGTGGGTGGAAGGATGCCAGTTTGACGGGTGGGTGGTGGGGGGGGGGGGTGCTACAGGGTCCGGCTCTGCACCTCCTTCAGCATCAGCATCAGCTTCAGCACCGCCTGGAAAACAAAGAGAACAAAGAGTAAGAACGCAGCCCCCACCCCAACCCCCACCCCCGAGAAAACCTCCACCTTAATTGATTTTCATAATGAAATTCATTTGTGTGCTCCGGCGGCGACAAACTGTGATATAAGCTGTGAGTTTGTGTCGGATGATTCAGAAACATGTGAAGGAAACGATACAGCCCAAACGGTTTTAAAAAAAAAAAAAAGGAAACGACCAACGAGCAAAAAGACGGAAAGGAACGAAACGGACAAAACATCTTGCAGTAAAACAGCCATCTGTTAACACGCTAATGCTAACAGCGCTAACAGCGTAAACGTACTCTCTAAAGTGAGTCCAGTCATTTAGTTGATGGTTGTTTGTGTAGAAGTGAGATGATGAGGTGTTTGAGTCATAACAAACCACAGCACCACTGTGGACCACAACACAAAGTGATGACAAGTTTCGACCTAAAACATCTGTGACATAACGGACCAAACACTCATCTGTACAATTTATTCATTCACTTTTTTTTTTTTTTTTTTTTTTTTAGGTTTTGACTTTTTTTATCGACATCAACATTATTTTCACATTTGAACCTGTAGAAATTATATGTGATCAGTGAACTGTATTTATTTTAGTTTGTACTAAATTACACTGGTATGTACTGAGCAGGTGTGGTGTGTGTGTGTGTGTGTGTGTGTGTACAGTAGTGTGTCATTGTACATTTGTGTGTACAGTTGTATGTGTGTGTACGCTTGTGTGTTTGTGTCACTGTGTCAGTGTACAGTTGTGTGGTGTTTGTACAGTTGTGTGTGTACAGTTGTGTGTCAGTGTACAGTTATGTGTGTGTGTTTGCTGTGGGTCAGTGTAGAGTTGTGTGTGTGTACACTTGTGTGTCAGTGTACAGTTTTGTGTGTGTGTTGCTGTGGGTCAGTGTACAGTTTGTGTGTGTGTCTGTGTACAGTTGTGTGTCAGTGTACAGTGTGTGTGTGTGTGTACAGTAGTGTGTCATTGTGTCAGTGTACATTTGTGTGTACAGTTGTTTGTGTGGTGTGTGGTTTGTATGGTTAAATTGTGTGTGTGTTTGTGCATGTGTGTGTACAGTTGTGTGTGTGTTTGTATGTGTACAGTAGTGTGTCAGTGTACAGTTGTCTGTGTGTGTGTGTGTACAGTTGTGTGTGTGTGTGTTTGTGCGTGTGTGTGTGTGTACCGTTGTGTGTGTGTGTGTACAGTTGTGTGTGTGTTTGTGTGTGTGTGTGTGTGTGTGTGTACCGTTGTGTGTGTATGTACAGTAGGTGTCAGTGTACATTGTGTGTACAGGTGTGTGTTGTTTTATGTGTACAGTTGTGTGTCAGTGTACAGTTGTCTGTGTGTGTGCGTGTGTGTGTGCATGCATGTGTGTGTGTGTGTGTACAGTTGTGTGTTGTGTGTGTGTGTGTACAGTTGTGTGTGTGTGTGTACCGTTGTGTGTGTGGTGTGTACAGTTGGGTGTGTGTGTACAGTTGTGGTTTTGTGTTGTGGTGTGTACAGTTGGGTGTGTGTGTTTGTGTGTGTGTGTGTACAGTTGGTTGTGCGTGCGTGTGTGTGTGTGTGTGTGTGTGTGTGTCCCTGTGGGTTGTGGACCTGCAGCTCCTGTGGACTCAGCGCAGATGAAGCGGTGGAGGATGAACTCATCATCAGAGGTTAATCATCCACTCAGATCTGGATTCAATTAGACCTGAACCGCTTCATTCAGCTTTCATCTGCACTAATTACAGCTGATTCATGTATTTACAGTAAACCAGAAGAAGCAGCGCCAGGTGCGGTGACACTGGCCGGGGGTTGTGTCGGTAGTTTGTGCGTTCGGGGCCGTCGTTGTCGTTTATGATGCGAGTGTAGATGAAACGGAAGGAAGTGAATGAAAGAGACGAGGAGGAGAGGCGGAGCTCTGGGCCCACTGTCCGGCTGATAAGTGGATTAGGATAGAGGGTTAGGACCAGAGCCGGAACTCACACACACACACACCACACACACACCACCACACACACACACAACTGTACACACACACACCACACACACACACACAACTGTACACACGCGCACACGCACACACACACACACACACAACTGTACACACGCGCACACCACACACCACACACACCACAACTGTACACAGACACACACACACGCACAGACACACGACTGCACACAGACACACACAGCTGTACACAGACATACAACTGCATACAGACACACAACTGTACACAGACACACAACTGTACACATACAAACACACACACAACTGTACACAGACACACAGACACACAACTACACACAGACACACAACTGTACACAGACACACACAGACACAACTGTACACAGACACACACAAAACTATACACAGACACATAGACACACAATATCACAACTGTACACAAACATGACACACAGTTACACACAACTGTACATAGACACACAATGACACAACTGCACACTGACACACACACAGACACATACCTGTACAATGACACACACCTGTCCACAGACACACACAGATACACACCTGTCACAGACACACACCTGTACACAGACACACACAGACACCACACACACCTATCCACAGACACACACAGACACACGCCTGTACACAGACACACACCTGTCCACAGACACACACAGACACAACACCTGTACACAGACACACACCTGTACACAGACACACACCTATCCACAGACACACACAGACACACACCTGGATGGTCCTCAGACCAGTTTTCTGTGCAGTCATAGATCCTCTATTGGAGGAAGATGATCTGTACGCTGATTTATTTTGTTGTGTTTGTCCCAGTGATTTGTTTATAGTTTGAAGCAAATTTTGGTCCAAACACACACTTGAAGCTGTTCACTAATAAACAAAACTCACTGAAACATTGTGTTTACTAAGAATGAACCAGATGAAAACAGTGGAAAGGTGTGTTTTCATTTCCATTAAATCTGAGTGAAGAAAATAAACACGATCCAGCCTTAAATCCTGCAGGTGTTTCTGGCTTCACAGTCTGTTGCTTCACATCAGTTTTCCCTCGTGGTTCTGTTCGGTTTTCTTCCAACAGGACCAGCATCCTCTGCTCCTCTTCCCCCTTTCTCCTCGGCTCATCTTCCTCTTCATCCTCCCCCTTGTCCTCCCCCTCCTCTTCCCCCTCCTTCTCCTCCTATTCCTCCTCTTCCTCCTCCCCCCTCCCTCTTCATCCTCCTCCTCCCCCTCCTCTTCTCCCTCCTCCTCCTCCTTCTCTTCATCATCCCTTTCCTCCTCCTCGTCTTCACCCGCCCCCCCCTCCTCCTCCTGTGTTTCTGTCCTACGAGCCTCCTCCTTTGTTCTTGATGAAACTTTAACCATTAGCTCCTCTCATCTCACCTCCACTCACTGGAGAACAGAGCCTGTTAATTATTCATCCTTCGAAGCTCTTTACACCTGTCCAAACTGCCGCCGTTGTTGTGTTGATCAGTGCTGTCACTCAAACCCACTTCACGCCACACGCTCATCAGTAAACGCCACCGCGGAGTTTTTGGTACAACGCTTCATTCCTGTGTCTGTGGTAACATGATGCCATATTTATACGGAAACCGGAGAGTGAAAAGTTAGACAGATTTAAAATTTGTTTAATTTTTATTGGTATAATTTTACAGTTTGAAGCAATTTTGGACGCAACATAGATTGAACCAGTTCACCAATACCATAAAACGCACTAAAACAGTTCGCTAATACCATAAAACTCCTAAAACAGTCAGCTAATAACACAAGGCTCACTAAACAGTACGATAATAAGATAAAAGTAACTAAAACAGTACGCTAATGCCAACAAAACCTCACTGAAACAGTACGCTCATGGAGATAAAAGTAACTAAATTAGTATGCTAATAACACAAAACTCACTAAAACAGTATGTTAATAAGATAAAAGTAACTAAAACATATGCTAATAACACAAATCTTACTTAAACAGTATGCTAATAAGATAAAAGTAACTAAAACAGTACATTAATACACAAGAAACTCATGAAATTGTACCGTAATAACCACAAAACTCACTAAAGCAGTACGCTAATAAGATAAAAGTAACTAAAACATATGCTAATAACACAAATTCAATTAAAACAGTATGCTAATGAGATAAAAGTAACTAAAACAGTACATTAATACAAGAAAACTCACTGAAATTGTACGCTAATACTACAAAACTCACTAAAACAGTACGCAATAAGATAAAAATAACTAAAACATTGCTAATAACACAAATCTCACTAAAACAGTATGCTATAAGATAAAAGTAGCTAAAACAGTACATTAATAACAAGAAATTCATTAAAATTGAACACTAATAACACAAACTCACTAAAACAGTACGCTAACACCACAAAACTCACTAAAACAGTATGCTAATACCACAAAACATTTTCAAACAGTACACTAATAAGATAAAAGTTTCTGAAACAGTAATGTTAATAACAAGAAAACTCAATTAAACAGTACGCTGATACCACAAAACTCATTAAACAGTATGCTAATAAGATAAAGTAACTAAAACAGTATGTTAATGACAACAAACCTCACTGAAACAGTATGCTAATAACACAAAACTCACTGAAACATGTTTTACGCTGCAGATACACACATTTAGACTGGATGAATTGTTGTTCACCGTAACATTACAAATATTTTTTTTCCATATTTTGTACTTTTCTGCCTTGTGTGTTTTTTTTTTTTTTTAAGAACTGATCTATTTGAGATCATTCAAATGAACACGTCATCACGCTTTGGAACAAACATTTCCTGTTTCTTAATGTTGAATCTGATTCATCATCACGTTGAACCTGACTTTAACTCAAATTGAGCTTAATTTACCTTCAGTTCTTTCGTTTCATTCCTGGTTTATGGTTTGATTTAGTTTTTGTGACATTTACTTTAGTCTGTTCACACTTTAGTTTCACTTGTAAGTTTTGCAGATTATTTCACTTAACACGTTGATGGTAAATCCTTGTCGTCATGTTCCGATGCGGGTTTCAGTTTGTTATCAGACAGAAGTCGAGTGCAGAGCAGAGTTCTCCGTCTGTTTTTAATTATAATGAAGATGAAGGCTCAAACGGCTTCCATCCTCGCTCCGTCTTTATGAAAAGTGAAGTCAGAAAGATTCGTCGTTCGATATCGTCCATGGCTCTAATGTGGAATCCACAACAAAGACCGAGCCCAGCGCTGATTATCATTTCACATGATATGCTAATTGAAAATGAGGTAATGTGAGCCGCTGATGATAGTAATTGAAAAGGAATTAAGGGAAGATTAAGAAGGGCCTTATTGGATCGTTTGTCATTGATGATTCATGCGGCCGACTGCAGTAATTTAACACATCGGCCTCAGAGCTGATTACACCGGCTTTACCGCAAACTTCATCTGAGAGTCGGAGTCAGTCGGTTCATCTGCAGCCGAGTTGGTCATCCAACGGTTTAGGACGGTAGTCATTAACCTGTCGAACCCTGGGCTGTTGATTTAACAGTGGGACTCGTTTCAGGTGATATGGGGCTCATATCTGATCTTAAAGACGTTTCAGGTTGTTCATATTGTTTGGGTTTTTCCCATTTTTTTGTAGAAGGATAGTTTGTAAATGTAAACATTTTCATGTAATTTACTTTTTTTATACTAAAAAAAGAGAAGATTGACATTTTCATTATTTATAGGTATTATCAGACTATTTCACTGGTTCTGACCCACTTTAGATTGAATTGGCCTGTATATGTGGAACCACAGTTAAAACTATGTTGACTCCATTGATTTTCAATATCTTCTGTGTAAGTTTTGCATTTCACAAATTCATCCCACGGGCCGGATTGGACCCTTTGGTGGGCCAGTTTTGGTCCATGGGCCGCATGTGTGACACCTGTGGTCTAAATGCTCTACACCAGTGGTTCCCAACCTTTTTTTACTGGTGACCCCAGTTTAACATCACAAATTCCTGGCGACCCCGGACATTCAAAACAGAGATTTTTTTTTTTGCTAAAATTAATTTGTTTTTGATCATTTGATAGTTTACTCTACTATGTTGCAAATATATGTGTATTTTTTTCAAGGACATTTAGTCTATATAATGTATATTATTTTGACGGAGGCAGTAAATCCAGGTGTAGATTACTGCACAAAGGGAGATTTGATTTTCCTTGGTCAGGATATGTACAGTCAGTCCAGCTTGGATTTACAAGGCTGACAATTAATACTGAACAACAAGAACTCAACTATGAATTATGAAAGAGCTGCAGCATCTGAAACTGACCACAATGAACATTTGACAGATAAACAGAACCACAGTGCTGCAGTTTCAGCTAGTCATGTCTTTTATTGATTTGAAATGTCTCTCTCAACTCATCATTTTTATTTTTATTAGTAAGTTTTTTATTTTTTTTATTTTTATCAATTATTAGAAATTTTAGGCGACCCCATTTGAATTCCAGGCGACCCCATGTGGGGTCCCCACCCTAAGGTTGAAAAACACTGCTCTACACATTGATTTGACATGTGTTTAGTTGTAGATGAATAATAATAATACATTTTATTTGTAGGTGCCTTTCTTGGCACTCAAGGACACCGTACAGTAAAACAGTAAAACAGGAGAGTATAAAACAAGCAATAAAGCAGAGTAAAAATAAAAGGCAGGTTAAAAAAAAAAAAAAAAAGCCTAGATGAAGCCCAGAATCACTGAGATTCTTCACCTTTTAAGCCTTATAATAATAGACAAAGCTAGATTGTGTGTGGATCTGATGGTCCTGAAGCAGATCTGTGTCCTGACGGTACATTTTTAAGTTGATATTATTCAGCTCCTGGTCCCTTCTTCCTTTATTCCTCCCTTTTGCTGTTTCCTCTTATGGCGTCGGTAGCGCTGCGTTTCTTCTCGTCTCTGCCCCGTTCAGAGGCGGGTTTAATCCAGTCGGGGAAAGTCCTCGAGTAACGGACAGATGTGGGTCAGAGCCGCCACGTGGACTCAGCTTTATGTACATAAGAAAAAAAGATGTAAACGGAGGAATCAGAGGAGTCCCTGCAGTGTTTCAGCCTCTAAACCAACCGTTATCATCACAGTTACATTTACTGATAATCACCGTTACAGATTTAAAGACCTTTAGGGTTTATTCTGTTTTATTCTGATATTATATCATTATAACAGCTGGGAATATTTCACTTTTAGGTTTGTAAAAATGTTCTGTTTTTCTGTTTATCATCCCAAATAACTATTTTATGTTGCTTTCATCTTGTCCATTGAATCCTAACATTTGAAGATTAGAACATCCATTAGATCAGGGGTGTCAAACTCATTTTAGTTCAGTTCCACATTTAGCTAGATTTGATCTGCAGTGGGCCGAACCAGTAAAATAATAACATAATAATAGATAAATAATGTCAACTCCATACTTTTCTCTGTTTTAGAGTGAAAAAAGTAAATTTACATTATGATAAGGTTTACAAACTATCCTTTCAAAAGATGTGAATAACAAGAACAAACTGAAAAAATAAGAGTAATTTAACAATATCATGCTTCAGTTTATCATTTTCACAAGTACATTATAACTTACAGATGGATCTACAAATACACTAAACATTTAATAACAGGCAGAATATTGTTCAAATTGTACGCACTTCTCTTAAGACTTTTCAGGTTGTTCATATTTACCTCCGCCAAGGAGGTTATGTTTTTGCCAGGGTTTGTTTGTCTGTTTGTTTGTTTGTTTGTTGTTTGTTTGTCTGTCCGTTAGTGTGCAACATAACTCAAAAGTTATGGACAGATTTGGATGAAATTTTCAGGGTTTGTTGGAAATGGGATAAGGAGGAAATGATTAAATTTTTGGTGGTGATCGGGGATGGGGGGGGCCAGGGGGGGGGGGCCACTGATCAGCCTTGGCGGAGGTCTGCGCTCTCCGAGTGCTTCTAGTTGTTCAAGTTATTCACATTTTTTTGCAAAATTATACTTTGTTTTAGTGTAAATACATGAAAATACTTACATTTACAAACAGAAAAATTTGGAGTTGTCCTTATTTATATGTTATTATGATAGTATTTTACTGGTCCTGCCCATTTGAGATTGAATTGGTCTGAATGTGGAACCTGAACTAAAAGGATTGTTAATATTTTAGTGTAATTTTTGCATTTCACAAACTCATCCCAAGGCCCAGACTGGACCCTTTGGCGAGCTGGAATTGGCCCCCGGGCCACATGTTTGACACCTGTCTATTAGATCGATTGTACAGTCACAGAAAAAATTATTAGACCAGTGGTTCCCAATCTTTTTTGGCTCGTGACCCCATTTTAACGTCACAAATTTCTGGCAACCTCAGACAATAGGCCCTTTCCCACAGCAGGAACTTTCTGTATTACCCTGAACTTTCAAAGTTCCTGGTGCGTTTCCACCGAAAATTACCCTGGTAACTGACCCTCCCCCGGCCCCGAATTTACCCCAAAGAAGTTCCTGGTAGGGAGGTAGTACTTTCCAGATTATCAGGAACTTTAAGGGGCGGAGCTGTGTGCTGGAGAAGGCTGAGTGGTGGGACTAGACTGGCAGCATTTCCGCATTCTGTTCACCGCCAGTATTTAACTCATTTAATTTCCACAAGCTTAGTATTTTGATAATTCGGAAAATGGACCAAAAGAGAAGCTACAACAAGTGGATGGACGACGAGGAAATTCAGACGGACTTTGAATCGCCGACACGAAACAAGCAAGTAAAAGCTGTCGGAGCCAAATATAAGATACAAGCCTAAAGAAATACCAGAAAAGAAGAAGAAATTTATGCAGGATTAAAAGAAACTAAAGGACCACAACGGTCGCACTGGATCTGACTGTCGAACAAACCATTGGTATGTATATAACAGAAATATTCACTGTTTAGTTGGTTCATGCTGTAACAGTAGTCAGCGGCATCAGCTGTTAGTCCAAAGAGAAGTCCAGTTAACCTAATGCTAATGCTAACTGGTCAACAGTCTGACACTAAACCTAAATCTGAGAACTGGATGTATTCGTGTTGTCACCGTGAGCTGAACACTGATTTATTCTGTATGTTTGTGATTTCCACCTGAAATGGACCAGATGGACTTGCGTCTTTTTCTGAACCTGTGGCTCCTTTGTGTCCTGGTCCAACATCTACTGCTGTTTACAACGGCCCAGGTCAGACAGGTCACATGTCACATCACACTGGTAGGAATCTGTCATCATGTGTTCTGTTATTCATTTTAACATGTTTATTACTTTTTATTACTTTTAGGAAAGCGAAAAAGGGACCGGGACCATGGAGTTCCAGACCGGCTGTCCTGGACCAGCTGGACCAGACCCTGGTCCAAAAGCCTGAACCTTTCACACATGTTTATTTCCCTTTTAATCTCAAGGCACTTGTTTTGTTTCAAATTTTAATTTAAAAAAAAAATCTGACCTAATACTGTCTGTTCATTTACAAGGCATCAAAATATGAGTATCAGTACTTTATCAGTCATTTGCAGTGAATTAAATGCAGGCATTGAGTAAATGTGTCTGACTTTAGGTTGAACCTGGACTATATCTGTAAAACAATAGAAATGAAACAGAACCATCCATCACACGTAAAGTTAGATGTGATTTAGTTTAAGGAATGAGAAGTTGAAAATACATGTTCTACCATTTTTAAATACAAATTAAGGATATGTAATGATGGTTAACTTCATTTAAAATGTATTCCAGATGGATTAAGTGATTCAACAACCAGTAAAATGTTAAACCCAACCCGTCCACTTAAGTACTGTGTCATTTTATCGAACTAGAGGTTAGTTTGTGAATGTACATGAACTGGACTACAGGTTCTGGTTCTGCTCCTCATACATCATCAACCTGATTTGAATAAATTACCCTGAACTTTTGGGTGTGGTGGAAACACAGTTACCAGGGACTCTTTTACCCCAAAAAGTTCCTGGTAAATAAGTTCCTGGTAATAAAGTTCCTGGGCCTTTTGGCTTTTGGTGGGAAAGGGCCTATTCAAAACAGACATTTTTCTCTTGGGGGGGGCCAGGCAGGTAAAGAAATCTTTTCATTCTCTGTTCGGTCTGGTTTTCTGACAGCGACCATGTCCGGGCAGGTTGAAGCATATTAACACATGTGGTCACATGATCAAGATATGCCCTCTCAGATATTATGTCCTGCATTTTATTTGAACTGGATTTTTATAGGAAAAGTTTGTGTTTTTTTTAAATTATAACAAAATATATATTGAAAAATTAAAAAATATTTTTTCTTGGTAATTTTTAAGTTTTTTTTTTTTTTTATCAATTACTAGAAATTTCAGGCGACCCCATTTGAATTCCAGGTGATTCCAAGGTTGAAAAACACTGTATTAGACCATCAAAAGTCATCAAAAACAATGGTTATGCAATCCAGAACTAACTCCTGTGTGTATCATGTGACTAAAACAGACAGAAAAGAAAATATGGAATACCTAAAAGCACTGTTTTTATCAGTACAATGACACAGATATTGATAGAAGAACTGAAGTGATTTTGTTTTTTATCAAGAAAACATGTTAAATGGATAGATATCAGCTCTGAAATTAAACTATTATGAGCTATTTTTATTGGTATCATTATATTTGTCCGAACAAATGGACCTTTAGTTGGACCAGGCATTAAAATGAACAACACATTGAAGAAAACAAGGGGTGGTCTAAGAATTTTTTCTGCGACTGTATTTTGATCAAATCTTGTGAACATATGCAGGTTTTTACAACATCAAACTAGAATCAAGAAAATGAACAAAACATTTAGTCTTGATTTTATCTCATGATGTTTTTTTGCATCTTTGTGGGTTGTAAAGAGTCTATTTGTAGTATTTGTACTGTCAATTATTAAAATATGACCTAATATTGTATTTGTAAAGTTTATATTAAAGATCTGTAAAGTTGTGCCACAGATGTACTGACTGTTGATATGAAGTGATTTGTTGTTGTGATGGGCCGGTGGATTTATGTGGACACTAGAGGGAGTAGTGAGTCACTCTGGATGAGAACCAGGAAGAAACAACTGTCTGAGTCAAAGAACAGAGGTGATAAAAGTAGAGTCACTGAGCCTGTTTACATGACCATAAAAGTCTGATATCTGGGAGTAATCGATAATTGTACTAATCAGATCTAACACATTTACGTGCACTTAAGAAAGAAAGAATAGTTTGATGCTCCAGTCTGTTATCGGATTTCTTTTGGAGTACGTGCGTAGTGAGGGTAGACTTAAACTTCCTGTTGTCTTCCGCTCATGTGAACTTCCGTTCTCCACTATATTTAATTGTGTTTACACATGCGCAGACGTAAAAGAACAAAATAAATCAGATTAACCTGTTTACATGTGTGAAGTATCGGGGTACTGAGGAGAAATCTAGGTGTGCTAATCCGATTTCTCACAATCTAATAACTGCTGTTATCAGTAAAGCCAATCAGATTATCCTGTTTACATGATCACTTGAATAATCTGATAACTTCAGATATCAGATAATGATCAGAGTATTGGTGTGAATGTGAACAGGCTGAATGTTTTCTCCACTGGACTCAGCTGTAAATGTAAATGGAGTTTAATGGTGAAATGTCAGCGTTTCTTCTACACGAGTGAGTTTGATTCTGAGGCTTATGAAGGTATAAAGTTATTATGGGATGTTCTTATCTTTGCTAAGTTGCCGTTTGTTGCTACAGCTCAGACTAAACTGTCACAGATCTGACCTTGTTTGTTGGATTCAAAAAGATCTTTAGTTCAGCTACTGACAACACAAACAACCTGAGTCCTCAGTCTTTTATTCAACCTTGTATAAAGTCTGGCTTTTAAAACTGCCCATGTTCTTACTATTATGTGTTTCAATAAAACCAAAAAACTTCGACAAAAAACAGAAAACATAACCAACCAAATTAATGGTAATTTAATGTAGAGTAGAAAATAAATTTACGTATTGATTATTAGATCTTTACAATTGTAACCTTCAAAAATTGCCCTACATACCATTTTTCTAAAACCAAAATAAGCTACGCATTTGTAAATCCATGCTGTTTAACTCCAACAACACATATACATCTTCTTTTTGTCTCTTTTCTAGCTTTTTGTACAACAAATTTACAAACATCTCACAAATCCTGTTTAGACTCGTGTTGAGAAGAACCTTTGTACACAGACGAGGATTAAGTTTAATTTTGCATTATACAGTATTTGCATTATTTTATAGTAAGCCAAATCATAAAAATTCATAATACGGGATTTCATAAACAGTTGATTAGTATGTTTATGGTAATCAGGCTTATTAATAATGCGTATGGCTTGTTTTTGTAGGAGGACTATAATTTACTGTTTGTTTTATACATCGAGCCCCACACGCCCACATAAAATTACATATAAGGAAGTAGAAGTGAACAGTAAATTATATGTATGCCTTATGGTTAGTATATTTCTGGACTTATACAAGATTGCCATTGACTTTGCAGTCTTTCCTTTTATGTATCTAATATGTTGTTTCCATGTTCAGTTAATGATATATTTTACTGAAAAAAACAAACAAAACACTTTTTCCTCCATTTTCTTTGTTTTTGATATAATTCCCCTCAATTTTAATTTGAGCTTTTATGGACATCAATCATGATCAGTGAATTAAATGTAAAAGTAGAAAAGCACTCGGAGAGCACAGACCTCCGCCAAGGCAGATCAGCCCCCCCCCCCCCCCCCCCCCCCCCCCCAATCACCACCAAAATTTTATCATATGTTCCTTGTGCCAGTATCAACATTTCCTGAAAAAATCAACCAAATCCATCCATAACTTTTTGAGTTATCTTGCACAAAGACAAACGAACAGACAAACAAACGAACGCTGGCAAAAACATAACCTCCTTGGCAGAGGTAACAAAAAAAATGGCCAAAACTATCCATAAAATCAACAAGCCAATCAAGACAACAATCAAAAAAGATAGAACTATCCATAAATTCAACAAAATAATGAAGTAAACAAACAAAAAAAATGACAAAACTATCCATAAAATCAACTTTTTGAGTTATCTTGCTAATAGACACACCCCGATGAAAACATAACCTCCGCCGTTCCTTGGCTGAGGTAAAAATACCTGATTTTTACTCAATAATGCCAAATTCTGACCATGTTATTAGAATAAGTTGTGATAAATCCCTAAGAAAAGTTAAAAAATAGAGAAAAAATCATTTGGGAACTGCCACAGAGGTATCTCTGGGTCTTTGTGGGTTAAAATGATGAAAACTTTTGATGCAAAGAATTTAAATCATAACGCGTTGGAGCAGAATATGATGTAATAAATACTATCATGTCACAGTTGAAGTCGTTGTTTGCTGTTGCTCGATTCCTTCTGCATTTTAAAGTAAAGTCATAAATATTAACCTGTTAAATGATGGAGTCAGTGGGAGGTTGGAGAGTTTACGTCAGATGTGCTTTTATTCCTCTGGGTAAAACCTCCCCATGCGTTTCATGTTTACAGACGCTTCGGTTTGACATAAATATAAATAGTAGAACATAGAAGACGTGTCTCAAAGCATGATGGGTAAGAAAACATCTGTTATGTCAGGAAACACAAAGATGCTGAATTCACAAATAGACACCGTGAGTCTGGTTCAGGCTTTTATGGTTGAAAACCCAAACGACTGGGATTAAACATGAGTCACAGTGTCTGTCGACTCCCAGGTCCGTATCGATTCTACCCATGGATCCGCTTCCTTATGGAGGTTCTGATCGGGTTTTCAGAGTCCAAGTCCTGGCCCCAGATCTTCAGTCTGTTTTAGACCAGTTTAGCATCATTGGTTTGTTGTTATTTGTTTGCTTCCCATTTTTTATCTGGTTTGTTTTCCTGTTTAGTTGTTTTTTTTTTTTTGGGGGGGGGGGGATCATTTTTCTTGTTTCTCATTGTTTGTGTTTGTGTCTTGCTGCTTTTGTTTGTTAATTGTTTATTTGTTTGCCTCCCATTGCTTTTTCTTCTGGTTGATTTTCTTGTTTGGATGTTGTTTTTGTTTCTTTCTTTAGCATTTTTCTGATTTGTTTCTTCTTTTTTGTTGTTTTTCTAGTTGTTTTTCTTGTCATTGTTTTTGTTTGTGTCCTGCTGTTTTTGTTTGTTTATTGTTTATTTGTTTGCTTCCCATTCTCTTTTCTTGTTTATTTTCTCTTTTGTATGTTGTTTTCACTTCTTTCTTATTATTTTTTGCTTGTTTGTTTCTTTTTTCTTAATGTTTGTGTTTGTTTCTCGTCATGTTTTTGTACTTTGTTTTTGTTTGTTATTTATTTTTTCCTCCCCATTGTTCTTTGTTGTTTATATTTTTCTTGTTTGATTGTTTTTGTTTGCTTGTTCATCATTTTTCTCATATGTTTCTTCTTTTTGTTTGTTTCTTGGTTGTCATTGTTTTGTTTGCGTCTTGCTGTTCTTGTTTGTTGTTTATTTGTTTACTTCCCATTGTCTTTTCTTTGTTTATTTTCTCTTTTGTATGTTGTTTTCAGTTCTTTCTTTATTATTGTATAATTATTGCTTTTTGTTCTTTTTCTTGTTTGTCATTGTTTTTGTTTTTGCTTCTGTTTCCACCGAGTTTTGAAAATTGCCCATAAATTGTGTGAAGAACTTTTAGTATTTTGACCTACACCATTTCCCGTTGTGTTTTGTCGTGTCTTGTTTTGTCGGCCTCTTCCTCGTCTTCTGTTGTTTGGAATGTTTTCGGATGCGACAGCCTGGCGTCGTCTTCAGGTTTGATCTCAGCGTGATGCTCGTCTCTGGCGTCGCCTACAGTTGTTTCACGCCGTGCTGCGTCATTTGGTGTTTGGTGTTTGATTTGCTTCCCGCCTGGCGTTTTGTGTTGCGTCTGATGTCGGGGTTAAAGCGGCGAAGCAGCTGGATGTCGACACCGACAAAGCGGTAAATAAAGAGATTAAAAATGGCTTAAAACAGCGGGTGAACACGGTTTCATTCATGAGAAGGTGGCTAATCTGAGTTTAGGTGGATTTACAAGCTGCTGCACATTTACACTCTGAACCCTCCTGTTGGTTCACCCCATCTGGAAGTTTGTGTTTGCGTTGACTTCAGTCTTGATGGTGTTGAATGTTCACATTCTTTTTTTCCTTGTGTTTGACATAAACTCGTATTTAACAGCTAATTCAGAAATACACAGCTTTGTCTCTCTACACTAAATGAAAACCAACGACACACTTGAGTTCAGTGGTTTTACATCAATGTGAAAACACGAATGTTCTGTCCCATATAGGGCTGTAAGAAAATATTGTTTTCTGCAATATATCACAATATTTCATTTCACGATACTGTATCGATATTAAAAAGTACTGTATCGATATTATAAGGTATTTATTCAAATGCAGATATTGCGGAGGTTCATTTTTGGGTTTTTTTGGTTTATATTTTATTTATTATTGTTTAACACTGTTTTATTAAATAATGGTTATTTGAAGCATCCTAAAAGCACTTTTTACTGTCTGAGAGGCAGATGGTAGTTCCTTTGTTGGAAGTGCACAAAAATAATGTTCTGATGTTAGTTCTGAACTAATAGAATATGAACATTTGAACAGGATCTCAAACTGTAATGACTGTAAAACAGAATTTAAGTTTTAACACAGGAAAATTTTGTGATATAGCATTAGATCCTGTTGGGATCAAATAAAGATGTGTTTAGAATTTGTGCAGATTTCTGATGTAGGTCAATTCTTCCCAGAAAAAAATCTTAAAAAAAACAAAAAACTAACTAACCAAAAAATGGCCTTTTTAACAGTATCATAATATATCGTGATGTATCGTATCATGATCCTAGTATTGTGATTTGTATCGTATCAACAGATTCTTGCCAATACATAGCCCTAGTCACATATTCATATAATTTCTAATCTGTCAACGAATCACCTTTAGTTTCACTGTTTTCTGCCTTTTCCAAGAGCAAAAAAACTACGTTCAGACAGCAGGTCTTAATGCACAATTCAGATTTTTGGGGGAAACCCGATTTGTTTGTGTGCTCCTTCATATTACACATTGAGTGTTAAGCGTCTTTGAGTATTTAGAAAAGTGCTATATAAAACCGACCTATTATTATTATTATTATTATTATTATTATTATTATTATTATTATTATTATTATTATTATTATTATTATTAATAATAATAATAATAATAATAATAATAATATTATTATTATTATTAGGGCTGTGTATTGGCAAGAATCTGGCGATACGATACAAATCACAATACTACGATCACGATACGATGTATCACGATACAAAAAGTTAAAAAAGCAATTTTTTATTGGTTTTGTTTCTTTTTTTTAAATGATTATTTCCTTGAAGAATGAAATTACACCAGAAATCTGCACAAATACTAAACACATTTTTATTTGATCACAACAGGATCTGATGCTATATCACAAAATGTCTCTGTTCAAACTTAAATTCTGTTTTACAGACATTACAGTTTCAGATCCTGTTCAAATGTTCATATTCTATTAGTTCAGAACTAACATTAAAACAGTATTTCTGTGCAATTCCAACAAAGGAGCTAACATTATTTAATAAGAGTGTTAAATAATAATAAAGAAAATATAAAGAAAAAATAAAAACAAAAAAACAAAAATGAACCTCTGCCATATCTGCATTTGAATAAATACCTAAAAATATCGATACAGTACTTTTTAATATCAATACAGTATTGTGAAATAAAATATTGTGATATATTGCAGAACCCATATTTTCTTACACTCCTAATTATTATTATTATTGAATGTGACTTCTATCAGTTTTGAGTCTGAACTGAATGTCAGAATCAGAATGTTTTATTGGCCAAGTATGTGAACACATCCAAGGAATTTGACTTTGGTTTCTCGTTGCGCACATACTTCAACATGAACCCAAAACAACATGAACCCAATCACATCTGAACATAGATCTAATATAGACAAACATTCAACTGGAGACAAGGACAACAATGGGATGAGATTTACAGTGGATTTGTAATATGTACAGAGCACAAATTGGAGTTTTATACAGTGAGTAGATGTGTACCGTGATACAGTCTATTAAAAATGCTTATGTATATATTATTGTCGTGCGAATGCGACCCTGAAGTGATCTGCATGCGCAAAAGAGGTCCTGTTGTAATACTTGACCACGCAGACATGCACTGTGTTTATGGAAGTTAATATGGAGGCATCTCGTCTCGGTGCATGTGTTGTGATGGTTGTTTTTCCTGCCGCTCCTCCTCCTGGGATGCAGAATTTGGAAGTTTGTGGCATTTCAATGACGTAAATGTCGGATAAATGCTGACGTTGCATTGCAAAATATCAGATACATATCGGATTTACGACCACATTTGAAAGTGGTCTGGGTCAGATTAGTGCTATTCAAAGTGTCTTAAACAGATCAGATACAGGTCACATATGGGCAAGAAAATCAGATTTGGGCCACATGTACCTGCAGTCTGAACGTAGCCTTAGTGAACTGATTCAGTTATCTGATCCTGAACTGTGAAAATAACTTGGTATTCAAGTCCAAAGCAACATGTGACAGTCCTGAACCAACAGACTGTTATAAAAATACCTTTAAATAACTTCTCATTCATCTCAAATTGATTCTGAAAATGAAGTAGATGCATCCAGACACAACCTGCTCAGCAAACACTTTCATTTTTCCAATGTTTATTTCTTATCTGCTTTTTATTCAGAAACATATTCACAAGTTTCCAGACGCATTAGGGACGTCGGGTGTCAAATGTATGCAGACGACACTATAGTGTATCACTAAAATATAGATGAAAAAGATGAAAATGTGAATTTTCCTCAAGATGGAAACGCTAAAATCAGAAGTAAACACTTGACAGATGACTGAGGATTTGGTTCACAAACAGAAGAAATGAAATGAAGGATTATTTTCATTGTCAGTGAATCCATTGGTTTATAAAATACCAGAAAAAGGTGAAAAAGTGATTCTCAAAACCCAAAAATGTTTAGTTTATTGTCACAAAGGAGGAAATAGAACAGGAAACACTCACCTTAAAGAGGCTGAAATTAAAACTGAAATAAAAACGGATGAACTTTTCTAAATTCCAAACTGATGCAGCTGTTTAATGTAATTTTTACAGTAAATCTAATGTAAATTCCATCTGATGTGATTATAAATGCCTTGTCCTTTCATAAATGTGTCAAATCTCCGTTGTGTTTGTGTCTGCGCTGCTGTTTCTTTCTCCTGCTGCCGTCGGATGTGAATCTAATGTGGGAATTAAAGCCTGTTCGATTCAGCGCTCAGAGCTCTTCAGTCTGATTGATCGGAGGCTAAATGTTTGAAATAAAGAGCGGCGGTTATCTGACGGCCTAATCCCGCCCGCCGCCGCCGTAACGCCATCATTACTTTGGTATTATGCAGAGAAAGTGAGCGCGGTGTGTTTCCTCCTGCATTTTCAGGATGACAGCTCAGTGAGCAGCGAGGAGGAGGCCGACATGAGCGAGCCCACATGGCTATCAGCTGATCTGGGAGCAGCGTCCGACCTGAGCCCGCCGAGCCGAGGAGGAGAACGGATGCACCACAGCCCGCCGGCCGCCCACGCCAAGGACGACGACGGTAAGGAAACGCCACGCCTGCCTGGGTGGTCTGCTGCCGCGCTGGCTGTAACCCTTTATAGGTCACTCATAGAAACAGTCTGGAATTCAAAGTGGTATTGGAGGACGTAACAGGACCAGGTCCAGCAGAGACATGGGGACACATGTCCTGTCCGATAGTGTTTGTGTTTAAAGTGAATGACTGATCTCCATGTTTATTACGTGTATGAATAGGTCTTAGTAAGTACTTTCATGTCACATGGTACAATTTACAGAAATACAATTTTGGGGTGAAAATACTTACATTTCTGCTGCGTGACACGGGGACACAAAATGAACTTTTTTTTTTTTTTTTACACTTTATGCAAATGTACAAAACATGCTGTTCTCATCATGAATAGATCCTAAATGAAACATAGGGCTTTAGCTCTGATGTTAAACTACAGTTTTCATCAATATTGGAAAAAATGTTGAAATGATCAGTTTTTATGAACACAAATCTGTTGTGACATGGAGACAGCAGTTAGTACCTTTGTTCATTAGTCAGAATAAAAGACTTTGGCATTAAAACACTACACATATAATCATAAACTTTTTTTTAACATACTGTACATATTACAACTGCAGTGATATATACAAATAATAGCCGAGCATATTTGACTAATAATTGGATTGGACAGAACTTTTGTATATTCTGCTGTTGAATAATTAACAGATTCACAGACTGAAAATATCACTGATAGAATAAATATTATTATTAAAGCCCCTCCCCCTGAATGATTTGGACAGTGACCCACTGTTGCTGTCACTGTCTTGTAATGTATGTGGAAATGACCAAACATTGTAGACATTCTCCTTCCACAAATGTCTACGAACTGGAAGATTCGTACAAACCCATCGTTTCTAAGGATCTTTGTGACCTCAGTGGCATTAGCGCTCTTTCCTTAAAAATGACAACATACGATCTTAGAAAATGAAAAAAAAAAAAAAACAGGTATTTTTGGTCTGTTTTTAATTTCTGTCAGGTAGTAACTTTTGTTTTCGTTATTAGAAAGAGAAAACAAAAAAAATCAGTTTTTTTAAATGTGGTTTATCTGTTCTGACACTAAAAAAGAAAAATGCCTTGAAATTTGATTTTAATTCTTGTATTTTAAAATGAAAATCAATTAACCACTAATTTTTCTTTTGTTTTCAAAAAGAAAATCCAAATTACCAACAGATACACTGACCTCGGATGTTGTCATTTTCAAGGAAAGAGCGCTAATGTCTTGGTCATAAAGATTCTTACGAACGATGGGTTTGTACGAATCTTCCATTTTTTACAAAATCTGGAATTTGTAGACATTCATGGTGTGGGAGTATGTCTACGATGTCCAGATTTCGTAAAAACCCATCGTTGGTAGGAGTCTTTGTGACCTAGGCATTAGTGTTCTGTCCTTGAAAATGACAACATCTGGTCTCAGTAAATGAAAAAAACCAGACGTTTTTGGCCCGTGTTTCCATTTCTGTCAGGTAGTAACTTTCGTTTTTGTCATTAGAAAGAGAAAATGAATAATTCTTCTATTTTAAAACAAAAATCAATTAACTACTAGTTTTTCTTTTGTTTCTGAAAAACAATCCAATTACCTAAAGTTACCCTGACCAACTCGTTCCATGGGATGGATGGGACTGTTCTTCGGGTCGTGTTCATGAACATGTGAGAACCTGAGCTGTGAAGTGTCGGTTTGACGACTTTTACATCAGAAGAACCGATGTTTGAAAGTGTAAAAACCCCGATCCGTTTCCGCTGGTTGAACAGACGTAGTGGTAGTGGATGGAGTCGACTGTCGGGGCTCGATGGTGTCTGAATGCGTGTGAATGCGACTCCCTCCTGTTTGTTTTTCGTGTTGTGTTTGCCGGTTCTGCCGTTGCCTCAGCCCATTACCGCCGCGTCTTCTCGGAGGATTAGTCGCTGTGGAGGTGGTTTGTGAAAGGTCGTGGATGTTTGTTTCTTCCATCTCCTCACTGAGCTGTCACTCTTCTTCCTCCCACCTTTTGCTTTTACCCGCCGCTCTGCGCCGCCGTCGTACTTTCTCCGCCGCCGTCCATCACTCTCTCTGTGCTGAAAGGCTTCCTGTGGCGGCGAGCGTTCACTTTGAAGAATCGTTTCATAATGCTGCAAGGATACAGCAATTAGCATCTGAGCGTGTGCAGGCTGTGAAGACGTCCAGGCCTGAGTTGTGTGTTTGTGTTGGGGTTTGACGGAGGACGAACAGCTATAGAGTTTACTGTAAAAAGTACAGATTACACTGTAAAAAGTAATGAAACTTTACCAAGTTTGAGTCACGAATGAACCAAAATTCTGTCCAAAAAGCTGGGCAGTCTTTGTTTTATTGATTTTATGGATAGTTTTATCATTTTTTGTTTGTTTTCTTGATTATTTTGATTTTCTGGGTAGTTTTATCATTTTATGGATAGTTTTATCATTTTTTGTTTGTTTTCTTCATTATTTTGTTGATTTTTATGGGTAGTTTTATCATTTTTTTGTTTGTTTTCTTCATTATGTTGTTGATTTTATGGATAGTTTTATCATTTTTTGGTTTGTTTTCTTGATTATTTTGTTGATTTTATAGATAATTTTATCATTTTTGGTTTGTTTTCTTCATTATGTTGTTGATTTTATGGATAGTTTTATCATTTTTTGGTTTGTTTTCTTGATTATTTTGTTGATTTTATAGATAATTTTATCATTTTTGGTTTGTGTTCTTCATTATGTTGTTGATTTTATGGATAGTTTTATCATTTTTTTTGTTTTCTTGATTATTGTGTTGATTTTATGGGTAGCTTTATAATTTCTTGTTGATTTTCTTGATTATTTTGTTGATTTTATTTATAGTTTTATGATTTTTAAAAAAAATTTTTTTATTATTTAGTTGATTTTATTGATTTTCTTATTATTTTTAGTTTGTTTTCTTGATTATTTAGTTTCTTTTCAGGGCCATCAGATGAATTGTGTGGTAGATGTTCATGTAAAAATCAAGTTTTATAGATTTTCTACAGAATTGTTTAGTTTCTTATTGGTTTAATGGTCCGTTGGATGGAAGTCGTGTCACTATGAGGCTCATAGTTCAGATTCTTTAAGTCATTGGGCTTTGGTTGAAACATGGTCTGAAAGAGGACAAATGCAGCTCCATCTGTGGTAAATATGATGAAGTGGATGGAAATGGTTCCAGAGTAACAGCAGGTTGAACAGAAGAGGGATGAATGTTTACCACAGCCTCTAGAAGACTGAACACTCAGGAAACAGCATCACACATAAACTGTGATTTCATAAAGACCATAGTAGATACGGAGATAATAACGGAAACCAGTGAAGTCTCAAGTCTAATGAATCATTTACAGTTCCAACCGGGATTCTTCTTTCAAATATGATGAAGTAATGAGCCTGGGTTTGGTCATTTTCGTGTTTTCCTTTTGGAAATTAACCCATAAAGACCTGAACATTCACCATAAACTGTTTAATACCTGTTTTTCCACTAATCCTATCGACACGTGTAAATCCTTGGTGTAAAATACAGTTCTTCATCTTTTCATGGTCATCAGATATGACCCATTTGGGCGTTCAGAGGCTCTGTAGTTACCGTGGAAACACCGTCATCTTCTACAACATTGATTCACCAGTAAAACCCATGGAGTTGAATGAATGAGCCCGTTTACATCCACGCCGATACTCCGATCATTATCCGATATCTGGAGTTATCAGATTATTCATGTAAACAGGATAATCCGATCTGCTTTATCTGATAACAACAGTTATCAGATTATGAGGAATCAGATTAACACACCTAGATTTCTCCCCAATACTTCGATGTCTTCACACATGTATACAGACTAAACTGATTTATTTAGTTTATTTTACATTCAAGGATTTTTATTGTCAAACCAGCACACATTTACACATGACAAATTTGGTACTCGAGGTCACAGATTTAGCCCAATAAGATCTATATCTAAACAATATGTACATTAAAAAAAGACTTTAGTATAATAAAAATAAAAATGAAGGAGAAAAAAAAGACCTATGTATAAAAACACTTGTGTGTGCAAAGTGCAAGGGGAGGAAGTCTGATTGGCCACTGGCTTGTATTGCACTTAATATTGTGAGGTAGAATACAGGTAGAGTACATCTGCACATCTGACAGTTTTGTCATTTTTTTTGGTTTGTTTTCCTTATTTTGTTGATTTTATGGATAGTTTTATCTGTTTTGTTTGTTTTCTTGATTGCTTTGTTGATTTTATGGATAGTTTTGTCTTTTTTGTTTGTTTTTTTGATTGCTTTGTTGATTTTATGGATAGTTTTATGGGGTTCACAGGTGGAGCTTCAGTGAAACAGTTTAATTGACTCAGAAGAGCGACTGTAGATCTTCTATTCATCAGTTTTTCTGGTCAGACATTCTGTTTGTTTTGGAAGCTGTGACTGTGTTTAGTCTTAAATCCATCCTGATTCTTTCGTTTCTTCCCATGTGTTGAAAGTCGCTGCTGATGTTTTCACCCTGACCTGATGTAAGACTAGTTTCATAGTCACTGTTCTGAGTTTAATGAAGCCACAGTTCGACATTTCTGCTCTGACACACGATTATATTAACACGTTGAACAAAGTGGTGAGCGGCTTCTCTTTTGCTGTTAACAGTCTCTGCGGATGGTTCTGGTAAACCTGGTAAAACCCTGTTTTTTAAGACCCGTTGAAGTGAAGAACAAGGCAGAGGATCATGGGAAGGTGAAGCGATGTGCGAGTGGAGTGTATAAGTGTATCAGGCCTTGTCATTAGAAGGTCAGGCTGTTTCGACTCCTCTTATAGAAGTCGGAGTTGGACTGTAGGCGTCCAAATGCCACGGCTCAGAGCAGCTTCACCGGCTTTTCTCCTCAATTAGACTCAAAGGAAGCACACTTCACTTATGCACACGACTCACACTTTAATAATGGATGGAAATGACTGAACCGCAGCAGCGTTTCACATGGAAATATCTGCAAACCGCCACCACGGTGTTCTACAGGTCCCACAAATCTGTCATTTATTCGCTGTGACGCCATCAAAACAACACAAAAATACACTGAAATAAAAGAGACCACTGTTTGTGAAGGTTGGAAGTGTTAGTTTATTTTATTAATGATAAACTCCAGGACTCGAATATGTGTCCACGTTAAACCAAAATGCAAAATAAAAAAATAATCTACAAAGTAAGCACTAAATGATGAAAAATGAATATTAACATAAAAAAACTAAGATAATCTATAAAGTCTGCAAAATAATCAACAAAATGAGAAACAGTAAACGCTAAAGCAGAAAATGGAACACAAGGAATAAAAATTAACAAAATAATGGACAAAATAAGCATTAAATGATGAAGAAAATGAACAAAAGATTAAATAACGTTGAAAAACATTTAACTTAAATGAATTAAATCATGAAAAATAGTCAAAAAGATAAACAAAGTAATGAACTGAACAAAATAATGGACAAAATAAGCACTAAAGGAAAAATGAACAAAAGATTAATTGAATAATATTAGAAAACAAAACGTAAAGTGAATAAAATCATCAAAACAATCACCATCACACAAAAATTAAGAAATAAGCATTAAGTTAAAAAAAAGAAAGAAAACACTGACATGAAATAATAATAAAATAATTTTAAAAATCAACAAAATATCCAATATGAAAATAACAGAAATGTATTATAAGATGATTAAGAGAATTAAAAACCCTGTTAAAGACATTGAACATGTATACATCATGTAGAATTATGAGTAAAATGCCAAAGATACTCAGTCATGTCTAAAAGGTTCATTTTCAGGATTAAATCATTATTTCTTTGTAGTTTATTTTTTGTTGTTCATGGTTTAAATTTAAAGACAAAACGAGATGAAAATGACATAAAAGGTGCAACAAAATTAAAAAAAGTTGAAAACGGAACAAGACAAAAGTGATGGAAAGCGCCGTTGTGGTTAAACTGCGGTTCCTCCATGGTGGTGGGACAGCGGGGGGGCGGCGGCGGCCCGTCATGGCGGCGTTGGATCAGCTGACGTATTGATCGTCTGTTCTTGACTTGGTCTGAGACTGATATTACACTGATTCCTGTAAAAGTCGTCTCTAATGGAGAAACGACATGAGGAGACGAAGAAGAGGAAGAGCCTCTGGTCAAAGCCACCCCTGGACTCCCATCATGCATCTGTCCACCTTTCAGGAACAGTCGGGGTTATTTCATCCTCCCTCTGTGGATTTCCTGCGGCTCCGTGTGCATCATTATTTCCTGAACGGGGAAAACGCTCCACCGTTCACGTCCCGTTCACAATAAGCCGGATTATCTCTTAATGCAGGAAAAACAGAATAAAATACGACAGATCTGCTTGAATTATCGCAAACACAGATCCATGAATACGGATAATTCCACATAAAACCTGAACGAGGATCGCAAGTTTCAGTTTATTCAACGCAGCTGAAGGAAGCAGGTCTGAGGAGTTTGGTTCTGGTTCTGGACCTGGTTCTTCTGCTGGATTTGAGTTTTTCCTTTTTGGACGGTGGAGCTCAGGATTAAAGCTCAGAAAAACACCTGAATACGAGGGTTTATCCTCTGGAATCAGCTCTGACCGCAAAAAAACCCCCACACGAGTCCGTTTGGATCAGAACCAAACACGTGTGCATCCAGCTGTGATCACTGACGGTTCCCATGGTTTTCCTTTTGCACATACAGATGTAAAAACGGTCCCAGTGATGTTAAATGCTATATTTTTGAATTGATTTTAGTATCAAAAACATCTGGAAGCAAAGGAAAAAGCAATCAATCAGAAAATTTATTTAACATATTTTAAAACCTCGAATAACTTAGACACAAAATTAAAAAAAATATATATATGTAGTTTTAAGCTAATTAACAACAATAAAAGGCTCCTGAAAACCAGAGAAACAGACAAAAACAAATCAAAAATGAGACAATAATAAGAGAAAGATGAGACAAGATGAAAAATGAGATGAAATCATGTTTAAAAACAAGATGAAAACTAGACTGAAGTCAGATTAAAAAATTTAACGACAACAAGGTGGTAAAAATGATGACAAATTAGATGAAAACAAGATCAAAACAAGTCAAAAAGGAGACGGAAATAAAATAAAGATTAAAATGAGACAAAAAAGAAGCAAAAATGAGATAGAAATGAGATCAAAACAAGTTGAGAAACATGAAAAAATGAAGCAAAAATGAAATAGAAGCAAAATGAAAACAAGTTAAAAATGAGACAAAAATAAGCGGAAATTTTGAGACAAAAAGTTGGACACAAGAAAAAAACATAAATGTTGGATTTGTTTTTTTAAACATGTGATTCTGGATGGTTTAGATACTTTTCCTTTTCCTAAATTTCTGTACACATACAGTTGTAAAAATGGTCCCAGTGATGTTAAATCTTTTTTTTATTTGATTTTAGTACCAAAAGCATCTGGAAATAAAGGAAAAACCAATCAACCAGAAAATTAATTTAACATATTCTAAATCCTATAATAATGTAGACCCAAAATTTTACAAAATACATAGTTTTAAGCTAATTAACAACAATAAAAGGCTCCTGAAAACCAGAGAAACAGACAAAAACTAGAAGCACTCGGAGAGCGCAGACCTCCGCCAAGGCTGATCAGTGGCCCCCCCCATGGGCCCCCCCACCCCCGATCACCACCAAAATGTAATCATTTCTTCCTTATCCCATTTCCAACAAACCCTGAAAATTTCATCCAAATCGGTCCATAACTTTTTGAGTTATGTTGCACACTAACAGACAGACAAACAAACAAACAAACAAACAAACCCTGGCAAAAACATAACCTCCTTGGCGGAGGTAACAAATCAAAAATGGGACAAAAATAAGAGAAAAAAAGAGATGAGATGAAAAATAAGATCAAATTATGTTTAAAAACAAGATGAAAATTAGACTAAAGTCAGATTAAAAAATGAAATGACAAGAAGACAGTATGAAGGATGACAAATGAAATAAAAACAAGATCAAAAAAGACGAAAATAAAATAAAGATTAAAAATGAAACAAAAAAAGAGGCAAAATTAGATGGAAATGCGATCAGAACAAACATGAAACATGAAAAAAATAGTAGTAATAAATAATAAGAAATTTTGAGGCAAAAAGTTGGATACGAAAAAAGCATAAATGTTGGATTTGTTTTTTTAAAACATGTGATTCTGGATGGTTCAGATACTTTTCCTTCTGTTAAATTTCTTTACACATAGTTATAAAAAATGGTCCCAGTGATGTTAAATCCTATGTTTTTGAGACGTTATAAACTCAGGTGTCTTTCTATAAATCCATTTTTTTTGTTGCATATTTAACGTTATTTTCATCATTTTGTTAACTTTCATATTATATTAAAAACCAAAATGTCTGCTTTGAAACTACATGTAAGTGAAACCTTAATGATGATGATGATGATGATGATGATGACAATGAAGGACAAGCTCTCTTTGGTGGACGGCGGCATGTGGGTGGCGGCCTCTCGTGGACGCCGCCGTAGCAGGTGAACGTGAACGTGAACGGATGTGATGCGGGATGCAGACGGACGAACCGGCCGCACGATAAAGACACAGAGGACGGGTTACGAGGAGAGGGGTTTAGCTCCCAGCATGCCTCAGTGCACGCCCTCGGGGACTGCCACTAGAACGCAGCACGCTGAGGAATCCAGCGCACACACACACACACACACACACACACACACACACACACACACACACGCCGCAGTGTGTAGAAGAATCCAGAGTGAAACGCTGTCACATGTCGGCGCTGGAGGCCAGTGGCCACATGGTCTGATGTGGTTCAGCACCAGAAAGTAGGACAACGGGAAACCAGGATGGACCGCTTTGATCCACATCCCCTCCCCCGCCGTGGGGGGGGTGGGGGTTGGGGGGGTGGAGGATGAGGGGCAGCAAGGAGAGAGGAGGTCTGAGCTGCAGGATGATGGAAGTCATGCGGTGGGTTCAGTCCGATGTCAGGATGAAAGCTCAGAAAAACACCTGAACACTAGTGTTTGTCCTCCAGAAGCACACGGGTCGGTCCGTTTGGATCAGAACCAAACACATGCACATCCAGCTGTGGTTCTGGACGGTTCCCATGCTTTTCCTTTTGCATATGTGGATGTAAAAATGGTCCCAATGATGTTAAATTCTACTTTTTTTTAATTAGACTTTAATACGAAAAACATCAGAAACAAAGGGAAAAAAAAACCCAGTGAAGGAGAAAATGAATTTAACATATTTAAAATCCTGTAATAATTTAGACCCAAAATGATACAAAATACATAGTTGTAGACAATTAACAACAATAAAAGAAAGAAACAGAGAAACAAAAATATGTTGAAAATGAGACTGAAATGGGACAAAAATTTGAGGAACAATAGAGATGAAAAAGGAGGTGATCAAAACAACTAAAATCAGATGAAAAACTTAAAATGAGAATGAAATATGACAAAAATAAGGAAAAATGAAACAAAAATATATTAAAACAAATTAGATCAAGTTTAAAAACAACTAGATGGAAAACAGGATGGAAAATGAAATTAAAACAAATGAAAAACAACAAAAAAAGACAAAAATAAAGATTATTCTAAGTTCACTATATTTTCATTTACTATAGACAATCATACATGGCTTGAATGTTTTGAATATTGTTGAATATTTTTGTATGTCTTTGAATGTTTTGAATATTCTTAAATATTCTTGAATGTTCTTGAATATTTTTGAATGTCCTTGAATATGTTTGAACATTTTTGAATTTTTGGAATATTCTTAAATATTCTTGAATATTTTTGAATATTCTTGAATATTTGTGAATATTTTTGAATATTCTTAAATATTCTTGAATATTTTTGAATATTCTTGAATATTCTTGAATATTTTGGAATATTCTGTTATGTTCTTGAATATTCTCAAATATTCTTAAGTATTCTTGAATAATTTGGAATATTCTTAAATATTTGTGAATATTTTTGAATATTCTTAAATATTCTTGAATATTCTTTAATATTCTTGAATATTTTTGAATATTCTTAAATATTCTTGAATGTTCTGGCATGTTCTTGAATATTTTTGAATGTTCTTGAATATTTTTTAATATTCTTAAATATCCTTTAATGTTCTTGAATATTTTTAAATATTCTTGACTGGTTTTGAATATTCTTTAAATATTCTTAATGTTCTTGAATGTTCTGCCGTTGCAGGTGGTTTTGGTTTCGCTGCAGGTTCCGTCCACGTCTTAATGGAACCTGTGTTAAATATTCACAGAACATTAACATAATTAACATGAATCATTTCCACTGTGTGATTTGTTCTGGAGGAGGGACGTGGTGCATTTAGAACACGGACACAGTTTGCATCTTTGCTTTATTTGTGCGTTTGTTGCATTAATCTGTGTGTTCTACATGGGGGGGGGGGGGGGGGGGGGGGGGCTGCACCCGTGTGTGTTTGTGTGTGTGTGTGTGTGTGGGGGGTTCTCTCCTCCACTGCTGTTTAATTATTAACTCCTCCCTGTGAGACACACGCTGGAATGAGGAGCTCCACAATTAATATTACAAACCCGTCCAACACACAGGAAACACACTCACTATTTGTTTTTCTTCCAGCTGTGATGTGTGCGTCCACATGGACTGTGTTGGGTTGCGTTGTCGTGCCGCTCAGCTGTGTGTGTTGCGGTGTAATTAGCGTGGACTGGTTGCGGTGCAGTCGCCTCCTGCCTGGCTGTAATCTCACATCAGCATGGACACACACATGTACGCCCATGAAATGTTAAACAACACTTGACTGTACATGAGCCCTGAACACAACACACACCGTCCACCTCACCCCGCTGTAACAGTTACTACAGTCACATGACCATCAGGCTCCTCACCATGGAAACCACCACCTCCTCAGCAAGTTTACCTCATGCTCTTTAATCTCAGTAAATGTTATTTTCAGTTTCTACCTCCTGTTCACTCCCTTTGCATCTCATTTGTGGGTTTGAAACGACATCTGTCTGCTGTAAAAAAAAAAATTGTATCTGAAAACAAATCAAATTCAACTTTCTTCTCTTCATCACTGGTAACATACATAGAAATAATTAACCCATAAAGACCCAAATATACACCAGCGACCAAAACTACTAAACTGTTTAATACCTGTTGATCCATTAATTTGATCAATCTGTGTAAATAATTGGTGTAAAATACAGTTCTTTATCTTTTCATGGTCATCAGATATGACCCATTTGGATGTTCAGAGGCTCCGTAGTTACCGTGGAAACACCGTCATCTTCTACAACATTGATTCACCAGTAAAACCCATGGAGTTGGATCAATGACAGTGGATGAACACACTGGGTTTATGTTGAATTAATTGTATATTTGACCAAAAAAGACACTTTTTTTTTTTTTAGTTGTCTCTACTTTTGAAATACACACAAGTACAAGTATAAAAGTACATAAAGTCAAGGTCTGGGGGAAAAAAATTGCAGTTTTGAAAAAGTCTGGGATTTTTACTTGGATAAAGAGCCCCCTGTATTTCTTTGGTAAAATACCTGTTTTACTAGTCGCTTTTCCATTGGACATCTGTGCAAGACTTTATTGATATTTACTTAATGTCAAAACAACAGAAGTGCGTAATGTCGGTTTTTCCATTAAATCATAAATGTAATGATTGTTTACTTATTACTGTGAGATGACACGAGAAGTCATTCCATAAACAGGTAGACAAACGTAAATGTGGTGATTTACAGATATTTTCATTATTATTATATATTACCTCTCTATCTCGTACTAAATAAAAAAATGATTCAGTTTCCTGGTGTGCCCACACATATCGCACCATGTTTCTTTTAAAACTCGTCTTCTTCTCTTGTTGTAACGTCTGTCAACATCAGTTTTTTTTTTTTATTCACGTGACTGTAATTGCAGAAAAAGGTCTTTCCATTATGGTTTTGTGTGATATCCCAATTTTGCTACGACCCAAAAAAACACCTCTTTCCAGCGCAAAAACTTTTCATCGAAAAACAAGAGTTTTGGCAAAATTGTCATTTTTCCATTAGGTAAATTTTTATGTACAAGCTGTAATTTGAGGCTCAATGGAAAAGCGACTAGTGTCAGTTTGTAAATTAACACATGTATGAGGCGTTCAGGGGTCATTTTTAAATAAAGCTGTACATTATCACACATTATTTGGGACCATTATCACTGCATCTGTAAAAGCAGTAGCAGATCAAACATTTACAGTGTGTCTGTGGTTCTGGTTCTAGTTCTGGTTCTGGTTCTTCTTTCCACCTCCACCGTCAGTGTTTTTAAATCCCTCATGAACTCACTGAACATGGTGTGAACTCTCCATCCCCTCTTGTTTTTTTCACAGTCACACATCCTTCAACTTCCACCTTCTACCTACCCCTGACCCCCAACACCCCCCACCCCCCCGACTCCCCACCCCCCCCCCAGGTCAAGTTGTTCCTGTGTCGGTTTATGTGGTGTTTTTCAGACCTGCTGGGTTTATTGTTTTATGGTTGTCAGGACTCACCACGTCCAAAGGTTGGTCCATAAAAAGTCTCTTTGTGAAGTTTGGACCGGGTTTATCAGCCCAGCTTCGCTTTGGACAGAAACACGACGAGCGGCGCTTTTAAAGCCATGGCAGTAAAGACCTGGATATTATCTGTTATGTTCAGGTTAAAGTTGAGGAGCGGGAAAAAACCAGCACCGGTTGGATTATTGCATGAGGCGTTGGTTTCATTTTAGAATCAGAGGCGTTCATGTTCCGATATTTCCACTGCAGCGAGAGATTATGGACAAAGGCCAGTGGATTCAATCTGAAAGTGCAGTGGATTCAATAGAGGAGGAAGAAGACTTAACTTTCTTTAATCAAACTTTCAGAAACCAGAGTTACAAACTGTCAGTATCTGCAGAACTTGGCTGATAATACTTGCTTTTTCAACTCAAATACCGACCTTGAGGCGAACTAATTCCTCCAAAAATAATACAATAAGCCCTGCCTCTGCAGCCGCTGTGGTATTCAGCTCCAGATTTATTGATGCATTTATTGCTTTAACTCGTGAAGTAAAACTTCAGTGTTAAATGTCAAAGCTCTCAGCGTTTTCCTGAGGAGGCAGTGAATAAAAAAGAGAACCACTGTCAGAAGATCAGCGCAATGTTTGGAGAAGAACACGATTAGACTGAGTGTTCGAAAGGTTTGGAAAGACTCACAAAGACACAAAGATGAGAGGCTGAAGGAGGAAACAGGACGGAGAGTGGATGGAGGTGAGTGGAGGTTTACCCTGGAGGTGGATCAGAGTCGACAGATGTGGATCAGGATGGGGGGGGTGCTGGTCCTCCCACCCTCAGTGCAGTTTAACTCCTCATCTGCCGTTCCTCCTCCTCATCTTGCTCTTCATCCTTTACACATCGAACAAACCCTCATGGTTTGACGCACACATGTCGCAGATTTATGATGGATTAACACAAATGTTGACATTTGATTCAAACAGCTCCCACGCCCACTTTTCATCATCTGTAGCTTTAGCATCAGCTTATGGTAAACGCCGTCTGAACACTTTCTGAACACTGTCTTAACACCTTCTGAAAGTGGTCTTAACACCGTCTGAACACCATCTGAGCACCTTTGGGACGCTGTCGTAACACTTTCTGAATGCGATCTTAACACCGTCTGATCATCTTCTGAACGCCATCTGAACACCTTCTGAACACTGTCTTAACTTCTGAATGCTGTCTTATGTCTTAACGGCATCTAAACACCATCTGAACACCTTCTGAACACCATCTAAACACCATCTGAACACCATCTGAACACCTTCTAAACACCATCTGAACACCATCTGAACACCTTCTGAACACCATCTGAACACCATCTGAACACCTTCTAAACACCATCTGAACACCATCTGAACACCTCCTGAACACCTTCTAAACACCATCTGAACACCATCTGAACACCTTCTGAACACCATCTGAACACCATCTGAACACCTTCTAAACACCATCTGAACACCATCTGAACACCTCCTGAACACCTTCTAAACACCATCTGAACACCATCTGAACACCTTCTGAACACCTTCTAAACACCATCTGAACACCTTCTGAACACCATCTAAACACCATCTGAACACCATCTGAACACCTTCTAAACACCATCTGAACACCTCCTGAACACCTTCTGAACACCATCTAAACACCATCTGAACACCTTCTAAACACCATCTGAACACCATCTGAACACCTCCTGAACACCTTCTGAACACCTTCTAAACACCATCTGAACACCTCCTGAACACCATCTAAACACCTCCTGAACACCTCCTGAACACCATCTAAACATCTGAACACCTCCTGAACGCTGTTGCCCAGATGCGGCTCTTTGAACACACGTAGCCACACGAAGGCTGTGAAATATTCACCTTTTGATTCATCTCCCAAAAGAGTTTCGATCTCCTCCTCCCCCCGCCGCTCTTCCCAGTCGGTCGTGACCTTTTCTGGACGTTATCCCGCCAAAGCCCGGCCTCAGGCGAAGGAATGTGAACCTGAAGGACACGCACAACATCAGCTGTCAATCAAAGAAGAAAAACCACTGGAGCTCAGAGGTCGGAGGTTTCAACGTGAAGCGAACGCCTCCGTACATACGTGGACATTTCCTCCTAATGATTCGAACACGTCAAACCGAGGACATAACAGATGATTTATCCACAACATCTTCTCAGTGTGTCTGAAGGATGAAGAGGATGATGATATTAGTGTTTGTTTTTAGGTCTTTTTGACTTTTAATTTGCAGTTTTGGGTCATATCTAAGTCCAGTTGTCAGGTTTATTTTATATTTTTTAAGGTCTTAGTTTTTATTCGTCGAGTTTTAATTGATAAAACAGGATGAAGCGGCAGGATTTGGTGAAAAAGTCATTTATTAATGTTGAAAAGGTCCAAGAAAGGTACAAAGAATAAATAAAAAAATAGAAAAATGCACAAGAAACAAGCAAAAAAATAATGAAAATTAACAAAATTGAACAAAATAGTAGGACATAAAATATCAACAACTGAAGAAAAGTGAAGAATATCCTAGAAAAATGTAAAATTAAGCAAAATTACTACCAAAAAAATAACCAAATGATTACAAAAAATCTAACAAAACATGAAATAGCAGAAAATCAGCAAAGAATAAATAATGTTAAAAGCAACATTAAACAAAACAATAGAAAAATGAGAACTGATAAAAAAAAAGAATAAAAGAAAATACAACATGAATAAGAGAAATGAACACGAATAACTACACAATGAGCAAAATATAGAGTGAAATAATCAAATAGAACCAAAATGAAATGTACAAAATAACATAATAATAAATAGATAATAGACATTAGAGTTTTTATTATAGATAACTGAAAATGTCTGAAAACATTCCGTTACTGGAGTCAGATTTATTCATGAACTGATGAATGAATGAAATAAAAGAGTTAAATCTGACATACATATGTGACGCTTCATATCGATCCTGTTCAGTTCAGGGTCTGTAGGTTTTTCTCCGTCTCTACACTATATAATGTCTTATATTATTGTGAATAATGTACTCTGTAACCTCGGCTCGGTTGCCGTGGAAACCGGTGCTTCAGCCTCTTGGAGCAACTCCATTGGGTGACGACGGCGTCATGGTATAGATTCAGCTTCAGCAAGTTTTAAAGGCAGGAAATGCAGACCAGGACCCAGGACCCAGGAACCTGGACCCCAGACCCCCAGACCATCAGACCATTACACCCTTATACCACCAGACCATCAGATAATCACACCATCAGACCCTTAGTCCCCCAGACCATTAGACCCTTAGACCATCAGAACCTTAGACCTCCAGACCCCCAGACCACTGGACCACAGACCCTTAGGCCCCTAGATCAACAGACCCGTAGACCATCAGACCCTTAGACCCTTATACCCCCAGACCATCAGACCCCCAGACCCTCAGACCCCCAGACCATCTGACCCTTAGACCCTTATACCCCCAGACCATCAGACCCCCAGACCCTCAGACCCCCAGACCATCTGACCATTAGACCCTTATACCCCCAGACCATCAGACCCCCAGGCCATCTGACCCTTAGACCCTTATACCCCCAGACCCTTACACCCTAGACCATCAGACCCCCAAACCCTTGGACCCCAGTCCATCTGACCATTAGACCCTTATACCCCCAGACCACCAGACCCTTAGACTCCAGACCATCAGACCCACAAACAAGAATTTAGTTTTGTTACAGAATTTTCTTACTTTTTGTGTCAGTTTTAGCACTAATTTTGCTCTTTTTTTTGGTAATATTTCATTTGTTTTATTCATCCATAGTTTGTCATCCACGGCTCAAACCTTTTGTAGATTATCTGGAAAATTCAGATAAATGTTACTTTCTGATTGGTTCGCAGCGGTTATGTTCTAAATCCATAACGTCACACTTTATTCTCTCAGACAGAACTGCAGACACTATGAACGATGCAGTAAAAGAGCACAGCGAACCGGTGTTACTTCACTTTTGTTTGACTCCACCCTCCTGCTGTGATTGGCTGGAGCTACAGACTCACAGTCTGAAGGCCGACGCCCACAGAAACCCAAACAAAAACAAAACATAAGGATCAGAAGTAACGACGATAAGGATTATTATTGGATGAGTCGATCTAGTGCTTCGTCCTCATGTTTTGGTCTGAGTTTTGCATTTGTCTGTTTTTATTCACAACAAACTTGACATCATCATCAGAGGGAAGAGTGAGGAACTAAAGTAATAAAGTAAAGATGAAGAAAAACGGAAGTGATACAAATATGTTATGACTCTTTGATTCGATTGATGGATGCTGTGTTTGAGACTGAGCTGCTGTGACTGCTGGCGTTCATCGTCTGATAACGTGTCCTGGTGGATGTGGTGGGGGGGGTGGGGGGGTGGTCATGGAGATGCATTAAAGCCCCCATGGGCCAGTTATGGACACATGAAGGACTCAGAGGTGACCCAGGTGACCGTTTTAATCACATGCTGACTTCCTGTGTTAAAGAGAACAGTAAAACTGAATCGGGACATTTGTAATTTAACAAGAAAATAGGGGTTTAATATTTTATTTTGTCAGATTTGGTTCATTTTGTTACTTATTCTAATTATTATTATAAATTTGATTTATTCCTCACTGATATTTTTTCAGTTTTTAAAATTCATTATTGTCCATTTTGTTGCCATTTTTCCTGTTTTCATTTTTCTAATTGATTTTTGTTGTTTTTAAATTTTTCTAATAGTTTTGATCATTTTAGTTTATTATGTTGCTTATTCTTTTAATTTTTATACATCTGAGTGATTTTTCATTGATATTTTGTTTTAGGTTTGGTTCATTATTCATTTTGTCAATATTGTTCCTGCTTTTATTCTTTTTTTCTGAGTGTTTCATTCTTTCTATTTTTCATCTTTGCTGATTTTTCTGCTAGTCTTGTTCATTTTTGGTTCATTATTGTTCATTTCATTGCTAATTTTTTTCATTATTGTTCATTTCCTTACTAATTTTGTCCATTTCTGCTCATTTTCTTGCTAATTCTGTTCATTTTGTGTTAGTTTTATGGGTTTTTCTGCCCATTTTGTTGAGTTCTTGCTCATATTTACATAAATCCCTCATACATTTCTCATCGGATGCTCCTCGTGTCACTCTAAGTCGACCCTCGACGCTTATGGAGGCATTTATTGACCCGACGGATACAATGAAACGCTCCAAACTTGTAATATTTAGTTTGTGAACATGAGATTGATGGTTTTGTTTTCATTGCTCGGCCTGTTCATCATCCTGAAACGGTAAAGTGTGTGTCCCTGATGGAGGTGTCGGAGGAGTTGGAGGGAACAGGAAGCGAGGAGATGGAAGCGATCCAGAGACGGTTATTGCATCAATAAGTCTGGATGCGATGTGTGCGTGTGCATTGTGAGCGCTGTGTGGGAGTGGTGCAGCGAGCGAGGTCGAGGACCGAGCAGCTCCACAGTCTGGGGCTTTGTGTTCCTCACCCTCCATCCGAGTGGGAGGTGGAGGCAGAGGGAGGGGCTCGCAGCATTGTCTTTCACCTCTCAAGGCCACAGAGCGAACGGCGAACTGCAGGAGAGACTCGCACTGCAGCAAGACGACAAAAGAGGAGGAGGAGGAGGAGGAGGAGGAGGAGGAGGAGGAGAGGAGTCAGAATCCACACCGACCAAGAGAAAGGAAAAGACAGCGAGACGTCAAGTCAGAAAAGAAGAAAAGACTCCAGTAGGATCAGTGTAGGAGGAGAAATCCGACGTCTAACATGGATGTGAGGAGTCGTTTTACGGAAAAAAAGTGAAAAAAAAAAAGTGAAAAGAAAAGAAAACACAAACATTTATGTCTGAATACAGAGAAGATGTTTCAGCTTCATGTCTGTCCATGTTTGACTCATCACGTCCTCAATGGGACATAAAATAAACCGCCTTTATCTGTTATAACATCAGGTTCAAGCCCAGATCTACAGCTGAATCTGAACTCTAACACAGTTTCCTCTGGATCTACAGGAGAGAAAAGACTGAAAACAGACGAGTGAAGCATTTTGTTGAAGGGAAACTTGTTGTGTGGTAATTAATAAATGATTCCGATTCTGAAGAGTTGGGAAAAAAAGAAGATAAGATTCAAGAAGGATCAGTGTAGGAGGAAAAATCCAGCGTCTAACGTCAAACGAGGCGATGAGAAAGTTCGAAATTAACAAGGAGATTTTTCATTTTTAAAAAAAAATTATTAATCATTTTTATTTTTACTGGCAAAATCACAACAAGAAACTACATGTCATCAGAAAAAAAAACAATAAGCAAAAACCAAAACAAACAAAAAAAAGACAATAGCCACGAGGGAAAAACAAAAAAACAAAAAAAAACTGATAGATGACAATAGAAAAAAATCACAAGCGAGAGGAACAAAAAAAAAGGAAAAAGACAATAGACGAAATATACATATATGTGCATATACCCCCACACTCACATATGTTAGAAGACAATAGACAAAAAAACAAAGAAACTAGATCGAAAAACACAAAATAAATAAATCAATGTACAACAGACAAAAAACAGATTAAGAAAGACAAAAGACAAAACCAAACAACAAAAGTAACTTGGAGTCATTAACAAGGAGATTAAATACAGTCAAAAGTCCAACCACATTTTCAGGAAATCAGCAAAAACTTTAATATTAATAACAGCCTCATGTCCATATCCTCATTTGGACATAAAATAAACCGCCTTTATCAGTTATAACATCAGGTTAGAGCCCAGATCTACAGTTAAATCTGAGCTTTTCCACAGTTTCCACTGGATCTGCAGGAGAGAAAAGACTGAAAACAGACAGAACAATATGTGAAGAGTTGGAAAAAAAACAAAAAACAAGATAAGACTCGAGAAGGATCAGTGTAGGAGGTGAAATCTGACATGGATGTGAGGAGTTAGAGATGTTTTACACAGAGTGAGCGAAAGGAAAAGAAGTTAACAAGAAGATTAACGACTATTCACATCTAAATACAATCAAAAGTTCATCCACATTAACTCATTAATAACTCAGCCTCACGTCCGTCCATGTTTGCACCACATACTGTGACATGAGGCCAGACCAGCGTCCAGATCCACATCCAGAACCTGATCCATTTGGACAAACTGCATAAGTTCTAGTTCTGTTCATTTTTATTCATCTTATTGAAAATCCTGTTCCCTTCTGGATCGTTATGGTCCATTTTATTGCTAATTTTCTTGATTTCTGTTGATTTTCTAGAGAATTTTGGCCATTTTGTTCTTGCATTCGTTTATTATCATGCTCATTTTGTTGATTATTTGCTTAATAATAATAATAATAATAATAATAATAATAATAATAATAATAATAATAATAATAATAACCATCATCTGCGTCATGTTTTATGGGTTAAAACATTGATTATAAAGTAAACCACAGTGTTGTATTTCTGGATTTAATGATGTGACTTTAAAACGACGGTTGGGACTTAATTCTGCTCGATTACAGAGGGTTTGGTCTGATGGGACTTAACGGGTCCAGATGGATCCAGGTCTAGGGAGAAAACATGAGCCAGAAGGAAGAGGAGATTCAAATCAGAGCCAGAACAACACAAAGCACCTCCTGCTGGTTGTAGTGGTAGTGGTGATCCCCGAGTGGATCAGAGGATCCAGTACATTAAAGTACATTAAAGCTGCAGCCTCCTCACTGGCCTACATTCACTAGACTTCACTTCCCATCAATCTTTCATGGCTAACCCCAAAAATATAGTGCAAATGTAATTTACCGTAAGCCGACACACCCTCACGGGGTGAAGGAGCCGAGATGGTGCCTTCGCTGGTTTCAGGAAAAACGGCGGCTCGGGGGGGAAACGTTAGATGAGATCTGAGATGAACAGATCAGAGTTCAGGGGATTTAGATGAATGTTCAGTTGGGTTTTTCCTCTGTAAAAGATGTGAAAAATGTTTAAATTCATAAGAAACTGGTCCAAAATGACATTATTCATACATAATCGATCAAAAACACCACAGGTCGACTTCATACCTGTTGGCGTTTTCTGCTCCTGATGCTGAAAATAATGAGAAAAAGTTGAATCAGAATGAATATTAAACTGGTTTTACTATTTTTGATTTAAAGGAGTGATATTTTGCTCTTTTTTTAAATGGAATTCTTCATTTTCCAACATTTCCCTGTGGTCTACATAAACGGTAAATGCTCTGTTGGGGTCTGAATTCTTCATTAATTCAAATTAGCTTCAAATTAGCTTGAAACTTTTCAGGATTACATTGGGCCTGATTTGAGAAAAAACATCCAAGACTGACTGAGACTGACAGTTGAATTCTGTGAATCTTGATTGTAAAATGATTGAAAATAATTCTAACTGTTTTTCAGAGTGTCAGAAAAACATGAGAAAAAAAGCAAAATTTGCAAAAATAAAAATTTGTGACACTGATGAAACTTTTGGCCACAGTTGTACATTTTGTTTTAGTTTCATTAATTGTGCTGAAGTGACTAAAAGACCAAAATTTAAAGGAGTGATATTTTGCTTTTTTTAAAAAATGGAATTCTTCCTTTTCCCACATTTCCCTGTGGTCTCCATAAACTGTAAATGCTCTGCTTGGGTCTGAATTCTTCATTCATTCAACTCCACAGGTCCATCTTCAACCCTATTTCTGAGTAATGACACCAGAAAGGTGGTTTGGAGCGTTGGCCCTTTAAATGCACATGAGCCACTTCAGGCCCCTCCCCCTCCAGAGTGTTGACTGTGTTACTCTGTCCTGTTCAACCAACAACTGAACATTTTAGGTAATGGGCTCCAAATTTGGACATATTTTCAGTACGGACTACAACCGCTGCTGCTGACAAACAATTATGGAGAAATACTGGAGTTTTTTGCTGTTTTTGTGCAGTTTACTCATCAACATGTAATACAGGTAAAGTAGATGGAATAGTCGTCATAGTCATTCATCAACGAAATACACTTCCCAGTAAGGAATTAAATAATATTCCCGCATAAATGAAATTATGAATTTAAATAGCTAAGCAAATAACCAGTACTCTAAATACAGATTTTGTACAACAAATAGGCAAGACAATTTTATTTGTCTCACAAATACACACAATATAATATACAAAAACAGTGCTTTTAGACCTTCCATGTTTTCTTTTCTGTCTGTTTTAGTCAGTACAATGACATAGATACTGATGTAACAACTGAAGTGATTTTGGTTATTATCAGGAAAACGTTAAATGGATAGATATCAGCTCTGAAATTAAACTACTATGAGCTATTTTTGTTGTTATTATATTTGTCCAAACAAATGTACCTTTAGTTGTACCAGGCATTAAAATGAACAAGAAATTGAAGAAAACAAGGTCTAATAATTTTTTTTCGTGACTGTATGTCAGACAGGCCGACTCCTTAAATGTGTTCAAATCCAGATTAAAAACCCATTTTTCCCACTGGCTTTTAACCAAGTATGAGATGTGGATTGTATTGCTGTCTTGTCCTTGGTTTCTATTGTATTTTTTTTATTGTTCTGTTGCTTGGTAATATGTAAATTGATATATTGCAAAATGTAAAGCACTATGGCTAACATTGCTGTTATTTTAAAGTGCTTTACAAATAAAATTGGTTTGGAAAATGGACAATAATATGATGTAATTGGCAGATATTATGTTATTGGTTCCAACAGCACTTTTATCTGTGTTAATATTTGTCCTAAACATAGAGACTCTTACACAGAACAGATGATGAAATCTCCACATATCCTTGTATGCAGACGATGTTGTATTATATAGACGAAAACCACACATCATTATATCAGCAAACTGAGTAAAATGAAGGTTTCAGTATTTTTTCAGTTGCAAAACAACACATTAAACAGGTTAAAGACACTGAAACCGACACTTAAAAGCAGAAATACATTAAAGAATCGCTGTAAACCAACTGGAATAACCACGTTGACGCTAACAGTTTGAAAACTGAGTCGGGAAGTTGTGACTGAACTGTTGTTTAATGACATGATCCGTGACAATCATTTAAGATCACAGAATCACCCGGACACTTCTGATGTGAGGATCCGAAGTCGGTCCGTGGTCACATTTGAGCTTCGGTGTTTACTGTCGGGGATGTGCAGATGGTCGGAACACACATGAACATAAAACACATACATGTGCAGAGTGTAAAGTAGGTCATGGGGGCAGCGTTGACCATTACAGCCTCTGACTGTGGAAGAGGCTTAGCCCAGCCACTATTTATAGAAACACACACATCATGGAATGCACACGTTAACATCACGTACATACATGGAACATACATGAAGTTTGCAGATGTATGACATGCCGGATTACATTGTTACAAGCAGAGGTCAGCGATTTAATCAGTGTGTGTTTACACTGATAAATAAATCTGAATGAAGTCTGTAAACGTAATGATGAGTGAAGTCAAATAAATCTGCAGTTTATTATTAACCCTTTATAGTTCACTCATAGAAATACTCTGAAATTCAAAATGTCAGCCTTTGTGTGTTTTTGGAGGACAGAACAAGACTTTATTACTTTGGTGAAATAAAAAAAAAAAATTCAAAATTCATTGTTATGTAGAAAATCAAGGTCAAATAAGTTACCATATTTGGTTCCTTACCTGTAAGTGAAAAAAAAAATCCAATGAGTAAATATAAAAAACAAACAACAAAAAAAACAACAAACAAACAAGAAAAACACACAAAATGCACATTAGTCACTTTTCCATCGGATATCTGCGCAAAACTTTACCGATATTTACTAAATGTCGAAAAAACAGAAGTGCGTAATGTCATTTTTTCCATTCAATCACAAATGCGATGATTTGTTCATTTTTTATCATGAGATGACACGAGAAGTCATTCTATAAACGTGGCGACAAACATAAATATCTTGATTTACAGATATATTTATCATTATTATATATTACCCCTCTATCTTGTACTAAATTAAAAAATGATTGGGTTTCCTGGTGTGTCCACACACACCGCAACATGCTTCTTCTTCTCTTGTTGTAACGTCCGTCAACATCCATTTTTTAATTCACCTGACTCTAGTTGCGAAAAAAGGTCTTTCCATTGCAGTTTTGTGTGATATACCATTTGCGCTACGCCCACCTCTTTCCAGCACAAAAATTTTCAATCAAAAAATGAGACTTCTGGCGAAATTGTTGTTTTTCCATTGACTGATCAGCCTTTACACTGGCTGTTAATACAAGTGTGTGACTTCTATTTGTTATATCTTCTGGTTGTTTTTTTAGATTCTATTCATCCTATTACTGTATATCCGTTTTTTATCAGTATATATTGTATTTATTCATATTTTACTAGTTTTGGCATATTTGACATTTGTATCTGCAGATTTGTACGGCACTTTAAACACTTTGTGTCATTTTAAATGTGCTGTATAAGTAAACCTTGACGTGTTGGGTTCAGTGTTTGGGTATGAAGCCACATTCTCCCTGACACTTTGCTGCCATAAAGTGTTATATAGTGTTGGAAAGCTCCAGATCTCAGCACCGGAGGGTTAAGCTTAACATGGATTCTTATGTTTTTTCCTACATAGTCATTATGTCCAGTGGAAATGCTATTGACAGCCAATATCTACTGATACTGATTGACTATTTCCTGATTGATCCATCAGTCTTTGCATTGTCTTTTAATACAAGTGTGTGACTTTTATTTGTTTTGTCTTCTGGTTGTTTTTTAGATGCTATTCATCCTATTACTGTGTATCTGTTTTGATCAGTATATATTGTATTTATTAATGTTTTACTAGTTTTAACATATCTTACATTTGTATCAGCAGCACTTTAGACACTTTGTGTTGTTTTAAATGTGCTGTAAACCTTGACGTGTTGGGTTCAGTGTTTGGATACAAAGCCACATTCTGCTGCCACTTTGCTGCCACAAAGTGTTATATAGCGTCGGAAAGCTCCAGATCTCAGCTTTCCGATGCTGTTTGGATTTTGTGGATAGCACAAACAGTTCAGGAGTTACAGTCATGTAAATGCTGTAAAGTACGGAGGGTTAAATACAACATGGATTCTTATGGTTTTTTTTCTACATAGTCATTATTTCCAGTAGTGATGCTATCAACAGCCAATATCTGCTGATACTGATCATCTATTTCCTGATTGATTGATCAGACTCAGTTCTCCGACTTCCAGGTTATACCTACGTGTATTTGTGTTGTGGTCAGATTGTACAAAGCTCTAACAGTTGTGTTGTTTTGATGGAAAAGCCTGGTTATGGAGCGACTGGACAGAAAAGCAGAGCACGTGTTGGGTTCAGTGTTTGGATACGAAGCCACATTCTGACGACACTTTGCTGCTGTAAAGTGTTATATAGCGTCAGAAAGCTCTGGATCTCAGCTTTCTGATGCCATTTGAATTGTGTGGATAGCACAAACAGTTCAGGAGTTACAGTCATTTGAATGCTGTACAGTACGGAGGGTGAAATTTAACATGGATTCTTATGTTTTTTTCTACAGTCATTATTTCCAGTGGAGATGCTATCGACAGCCAATTTCTGCTGATACTGATTGACTATTTCCTGATTGAACGATCAGTTTCCAGACTTCCAGGTTATGCCTACATGTATTTGTGTTGCGGTCAGATCGTACAAAGCTCTAACAGTTGTGTTGTTTTGATGGAAAAAGCCTGGTTATAGAGCGATTGGACAGAAAAGCAGAGCACGTGTTGGGTTCAGTGTTTGGATACAAAGCCACATTCTGCCGACAGCGCTCCCTCCCTTCCTCCCTCCCTCTACAGCTATAATCCATTTTCTCCAAGGTTGCTCAGGAGTATGAAGAGGATGAGAGGAGGAGGAGACAGAGAGAGAAAAGAGCAGAGCTGAAGGGAAGCCAGAAAGAAAAGACGACAAACGAAACAGATGGAGAAACAGGGAGGAGAGAGGATGAAGGGAGGAGGAGGAGGAGGAGGATAGGAGCAGTGTAAACCGGTCCGATGGGGGGAGGAGGGCTGGATTGGACTCCGTCCTACTGTAAATGTGTTGGGAAAACCCCCCGACGTGGCTGCATTCCACCGAACATGAGGATGAAATGACATTAAGGAGACGACGAAGGCAGATGAAGAATCCCAGTCACTGGTTTGAAAACACTTCAGTCACGTTTGTTCACGAGAACCAAGAATGTAAGATTATATACGTAACATTCTGCCCCAGTCACACATTTTACAAACTAATCCGCACATTTTGACCCAAACGTGTCCAATGTTATTAAAGTATTAAATCATTAAATCTGGAACATAATTTCAAACTGATACTTAAACACCTCAGGATTTTTACCCCGTTTTCATCTTGTTTTCTTCGACTGATGTTCCAAATTTATTTAATAATGTGATGCTAAAAATATGACTAAACAATGAAATGCATCAATGCTGGTGATAATAGACAAAAAATATCAACAAATCTGTTTAAATCTGTACTTTATGGGTGGAAACAGTTCAACTCCCACCTCCTGTTTCAGTCCTACTTCTACTGTAGTCAGGACATTTGTGTAAAAAATCAGGTTTCCTCCTCTGTCACAATCTGAAACACCAAAGGGTTAAACTGAAGCTGGTTTATCTGGTTTATGGCTCCGTTCTGAACCAACAAACTTACAGGAAGTCAGAGATTTTAGCCTCAGAAAAAAACATATTTGTACTCATTCTCCTCTAGTTTCTCCTTTTGTTTCCTCTCCTCTTTCCTGTCCTCTTGATTACTCTCCTCATTTCCTCTCCCCTTGTTTCCTTCCCTCTCTTTTGTCTCCTCTTCTCTTGTTTCTGCTCCAATTGTTTTCTTTAATTTCATTTCTTTTCCTCTGCTTTTCTTTTCTCACATCTTTCTGCTCTTATTTCCTTTCCTCTTGTTTCCTCTCCTCTTTTCATTTTCTCTTATTTCCTCTCCTTATTTCCTCTCCTCTTGTTTCCTTCCCTTTCCCTCTTTGCTTCTCCTCATTTCCTCTCATTTCCTTTCCTCTTGTTTCCTTCCGTCTCCTTATTTCCTTCTCATCTTTTCCTTCTCCTCTTATTTCCTCTCCTCTTGTTTCCTTCCCTCTCCTCTTTTCCTTGTCCTCTTATTTCCTCTTCTTATTTCCTTTCCTCTTGTTTCCCCCTTCTTGTTTCCTCTCCTTATTTCCTCTCCTTATGTCCTTCTCCTCCTGTTTTCTCTCCTCGTTTCCTCTCCTTATTTCCCCTCCTTATTTCCCCTCTTCTTGTTTCCTCTCCTTATTTCCTCTCCTCTTGTTTCCTCTCATCATGTCCTTTTCTCTTCTTTCCTCTCCTTGTATCCTCTCCTTATTTCCTCTCCTCTTGTTTCCTCTCCTGTTTCCTCGTTGACTGTGAATCCGTTTCTGTTCTTTAATTTCCTTTTTGCTCTCCTTTGTTACAGTGCGTGGTTTGTTAGCGGTGCTTCATTGTAAACGGTTCGTTCTCATTGGCCAGCTGATGTGGCGTTTGAGGACCTATTCTGGTGCTTTTGTCTGTAATAAACCCGTCGTCCATTGTCCGGGGCGTCTGTCCTCTGACGGTTGTTGTGGACGTTTGGTGGCGTTGAAGCCGGTGTTTGAGTGGGCGTTGTGTAAAATCTGTTTCCACTGGTACATATTGAGTTAGAAATGCTAAATGGAAAAGACAAAATAAGATTAAATTTCCTGAGTATTTCAGAAAATGTGATTATGGGTAAGTGGTGTCAGTGCGTCCAGGTTTTTCCTCCTGATCCTACGAATCACAGACGGTTTCTGCTCTGTTTGTTCTGTGTTTTTATTGAATCAGCATATTATTATCATTATTATTATTATTATTATTATTATTATTATTATTATTATTATTGTTACTGTTATCTGCTACCATGTGATATTAACCATGTCAGATCAGGGAGAGTGAAGTAGCTGTTCTGTCAGTCCATCTTCATCTTCATCCTCACTCTTTATCTTTATTTTTATCTTCATCCTCATCTCCATCTCCCTCCTTATCTTCATTCGCATCTCCATCTTCATCATCTCTATCTTCATCTCCATCCTCATCTCCATCTTCATCCTCATCTCCATCTTCATCCTCATCTTCATCTCTATGTTCGTCTCCATCCTCATCTCCATCTTTATCTTCATCCTCATCTCCATCTTCATCATGTGTCTTTGTCTCCATCGTCATCTCTATCTTCGTCTCCATCCTCATCTCCATCTTCATCCTCATCTCCATCTCCATCTTCATCATCTGTCTTTGTGTCCATCATCATCTTCATCCTCATCTCCATTTTCATCCTCATTTTCATCTCTATCTTCATCTTCATCCTCATCTCCATCCTCATCTTCAGCCTCATCTCCATCCTCATTTCCATGTTCATCTCCATCCTCATCTTCATCCTCATCTCCATCTTTATCTTTATCCTCATCTTCGTCCATTCAATTTTTTTTCTCTGATAAAATTGTGAGGTTTTTCTTGTAAATTTTAATCTTGAAAATTTCATGACTTTTCATTGGTAACATGTCTTTTATCTCAGAAAATCTTTCAGAATGTGTCTGTTTTTTTTATTTCCACAAACTAAACTTTAGAACTTTGTGACTTTAATCCTGAAAACCTGCCTTATTTCTCACAAATGTACATCTTGAATTCAGGACAAAAGTGACTTTGCAATTTCCAGACTTTGTTCTCAACAAATATCGATGTATTTACTGTGAATTTGAAACTTTATTCTCGATAATGTTCCCTTTTTTTTTTTTTTCCCTGTTGTGGCCTTAATACACTGTCCTATCAGAAAGCACCCTCTGATACAGATATGTCTGGTATTAAATGATCTGATCTTTCGGTTTTGTGGCTTAAAAATCAAGGCCTGAGACGTAAATAAATGTACTCAGTTTTTTTTTTTTTTTTGTAGTTGTGGGAATCATTTTAGTTAAACTTGGTGAACTTGGTCACATGACCTGCTGCTCTCTTCATGTATCCGTGTCTGGTTTTATTTCTTTCTTGTTTCTGTGAGTGTAGTTCCTGGTTTTATGGTCGTCAGAGGATTACATCTGTGCTGGGTGACATTGATCTGTTGCTCTTCAGATGGATTAACTCTGCTCTTATAATGATGGACGTGGTGAATCTGTCCATGAACGCCGCCGCTGGCGTTCATACCCATGTGAACCCGGGCTTTTTTATTCCGTGGCGTTCTGGGATCTGACCGACACCATCAGGGTTTATTCTCTGATCTTCTGCTTTTCTGAAACATCCCTCATGTCTGATCTGAAACGTGTCTGCGGTTTCATTCGCCGTCCAGTCTTTACAGAGATAGGTTGTGACCGACAGATACTCCACTCCATGTTCTAATTAAGGCAGAACAGATTCCAGCTCTTATCACCCATCCATATAATCCTGATCATCTTCATCAGATGTCTACCTGCCAAATGAATATTCACATACTGTAGTTGAATATTATTCACCCTGGGAGAGGATCAGTTTAATGTGAATCTGCTCGTATTAGATAAGGAGTGTCAACCCAGTATGATCTGAAGTGGGTCAGACCAGTAAAATGATAACATAATAATGTAGAAATAATGTTAACTCTAAAGTTTTCTCTATGTTTTAGAGTGAAAAAAGTGAAATGACATTATGAAAACATTTTCATTTACAAACTATCCTTTAAAAAGTGTGAATAACCATGAAAAAAAATTACATTTATGAAAAAAAAGTGCAATTTTAACAATTTTCTGTCAGTTTATCATTTTCACAAGTACATTATAATTTACAGATTACAGTGGATCTACAAATACACCAAACATTTAGTAACAGGCAGAATATTGGTAAAATATCACTTACTTAAGATATTTCAGGTTGTTCATATTTGTTCATTCACATGTTTTTTACACTAAACCAAGAGACAAATTTATAGTTGTCATTATTTATAGGTTATTATGATAGGATTTGACTGGTCCGATCCACTTGATCTGGATTTGGGCTGAATATGGAACCTGAACTAAAATGATTAAAAATATTTTCAGTGGAATTTTTGCATTTCACAAATTCCTCCCACAGGCCCAGACTGGTCCCTTTGGTGGGCCGGTTTTGGCCCACAGGCCGTATGTTGGACATCTGTGTGTTAATATTAATCTTCATTATGTTAAAAACACAACATCTCTGGAACAGTTTGATCTGACACGAACGTTCAACTGGACTCAGATGATGATGATTCTAAAGGTCAAGGTCAAATCAACTAACGGTCACTCAACTAAAAAAGTACTAATTACAGGTCAGTCATTTAACGATCAATCAGTATTGATACGACAATAAATATCAAATCAATATTTATAGGGATGCACCAGTCAAAAAATTCTTGGCTGATACCAGTGTTCCTTTACATTTTTTTTATTATGGTTGCTATTTATCCACTTTGATATATACATCTTCACAATAAAGCATGAAATAGTTGCTATTTTACTTTTTCAGTTTTTCAACATATTATCTATGAATGAAACAGATTAAAACACACACATTTAACCTTCTGGTATCCAGGTGAGCATATTATGCACACCTTATAATTCATGTTATAAAAAGTCATTTATTTTTTACACCTCATTTAAGGTCAGAATTCAAAAGTTGTTCATTTTAGTATGATGGGCCCATAGAGCAGTGGAGGGGGTCCAGTGGGTACAGGTCAGAAGTTGGGAAAATTTCATGTATAATAGAGGCGTAGAGAGCATGTTAAGTTTCAGTTTTGCTTCACGCCAGCGTTAGTTACATTTGTTATGGACCGCACCCCCATGTATATAACTGCTGCCCCTAACCCACGTACACATGAATGAAGGACCCACAATGTTTACCTTTCATGGGGCCCACAGTTGCTAACGGCGCCCCAGGTAACATCCATCAACATCCTAGTTTTTTGTTTGTTTTTTTTTTGTTCATGTGACTCTAGTTGCGCAAAAAGGTCTTTTGCATGATATACCAATTTCACTACGTGAAAAGCGCAGAAACTTTTCATTGAAAAACGAGAGTTTTGGCGAAATTGGCGACTTTCTATTGGGCTAATTTTTATGCGCAAGTCATATTCACGTAATTTTTGGGTCAATGGAAAAGCCACTTCTGCAGTGGTTCCAACCTTTTTTGACTCCTGACCCCATTTTAACATCTCAAATTTCTGGCGACCCCAGACTTTCAAAACGGAGACATTTCTTTGCTAAAATTCATTTGTTTTTGATCATGTGATAGTTTGCTATACTATGTTTCAAATAAATGTTCTCAATGAACTCAAACTATGAGCGCGCAGTCACATGATCGGGTCAATCAATATATACCCTCTCAGATATTATATCCTGCATTTTATTTAAACTTGATTTTTAGTAGGAAAAGTATGTGCTTTTATTCAAGTGTGTGATTTAACTTTCATCAGTTACTAGAAATTTCAGGCGACCCCATTTGAATTCCAGGCGACCACACATGGGGTCCAGACCCCAAGGCTGAAAAACACTGGACTACTGTCTTGTAATGTATGTGGAAATTACCAAACATAGTCACTTGCCTGATAAAGGGTTAAAGGACGTCTATGGTTAGGAAACCAGAGGGATAAGGGGAAAAAAGCACAACATAAATATCAAAACACGTGATATGAAGATACTGACGTCGGTGGCTCCTTAAATATTGGGCTCAGATTAAAGGTTGAATTTGCTGAAGTGTTTGTCAGTCGTGTGTGTCGTTCGGTGGGTTTGTACAGATTTACCAGACGAACAGCTCCGGTTGAGTTTTGCTGTGGTTTTACCGTCCCGTGTGCAGTCTTTTTCATCCAGTCCTCGTCCTGTTTTACATTCACTGTGTAAAGTAAAGGACTTAGAGAAACCAGGACGCCGTGAAGAACCGCGGGGCCGCATTTCAATAACAAATGCACCCGTGGATGTGTACGCGGCTGCTAATCATTATCATAATTGCTGAAAATTGACGCCGTTAATGTCGGTAATTACAGTCTTTGCATTTGCACATTTACATATGTGTTTTGTTGAGGCTGAAATCAGCAGTGATTTTAGAGCAAATAAGTAAACAGTTTGTGTGCTCCCTCCTCCTCCTCCTCCTCTGGCTGATAACTATATTTGCTGGATTGTGTTTGTTTCTTTTTTGTTGAAAATGGATGAATAATGGAAGTGATTTTCCCAGAGGTTCCTTATTGTTGATCATCGTCACGGTAACAGATCAGCGATGATGGTTTTAGACACAAAATACATAAAAACGGTGACGCATTAACACGACACAGGAATAACATGTCTGTCAAAGGAGTTAAAATGGGCAACGATATAGAAGACAATCTAGATATAGATGATATAGATAGTATAGATATAAGTGATAGAGATGATATAGGTGTAGACGATGTAGATATAGATGATATAGATGTAGATATAAATGATATAGATAGAGATGATGTACATATAGATGATATAGGTGATACAGATGTAATATTCTGACTATATTTTTACTCTATACTCTGACCCTATATTCTGACTCTGTACTCTGACTATATTTTTACTCTATACTTTGACCCTATATTCTGACTCTGTACTCTGACTCTATATTTTGACTCTATATTCTGATTTAATACTTTGACTCTATATTTTTACTATATTCTGACTATATTTTGACTCTATGTTCTGACTCTATATATTGACTCTATGCTCTGACTGTACTCTGACTCTATATTCAGACTATTCTGACTATATTTTGACTATATTCTGACTATATTTTGACAATATTCTGACTATATTCTGACTCTTTGTTTTGACTATGTTCTGACTCTATATTTTGACTGTATTTTCACAATTTTCTGACTCTATATATTGACTCTATGTTCTGACTCTGTACTCTGACTCTATATTCAGACTATTCTGACTCTATATTTTGACTCTGTGCTTTAACTCTATATTCTGGCTCTATACTCTGACTCTGAGGTCATTACCTGAGCTCATCACAGTGCTCCCTGTGCCGTTAACTCTGGTCAGTGTTGAATGTTTGGGTCTGATCTACAGTCTGAACACTAGTGGAGTTCAGTGCTTTCATTCCTCAGAGCTGTGGTTCCTCTGAGCGTCTGAACCTCCTCCTGCTTCTGGGTTCAGTCTGTACCTGAGTGGAACCAGGAGCTCCATGGACGAGTGTATGAGGAGAAGAAGGAGGAGGAAGAGGAGGAGGAGGAGGAGGAGGAGTGTCGGTGTCAGGCGGTGACAGCAGCGTCTTTGTTGGAGGTCAGCTGACCGTCGGTCCCGTCCTCCATTCAGCCGTCCACTACACACTGTCCACTGTGTCCTGTCCACACTGAGGCCTTTCACTGGGACGCTGCGTCCACTCACAGCAGAAGAACCAACCACTCATAAGTACAACAAACACAGAGAAGAAGAAGAACAATATATGAAACAGTAATAAAAACCAAGAGAAGTTTAGCAGGGTTTCATGGAAAACAGCTGAAAACATCTCCTCCTTCTCCTCCTCCTCCTCTTTCCTCTCCTCCTCTTCCTCCTCTTCCTCCTTCTCCTCCTCCTTCTTTTTCTTCTCCTCCTCCTCCTCTTTCCTCTCATCCTCTTCCTCCTTCTCCTCCTCCTCCTCCTCCTTTCTTTTTCTTCTCCTCCTTCTCTTCCTCCTCCTTCTCCTCCTCCTCCTCTTTCCTCTCATCCTCTTCCTCCTTCTCCTCCTCCTTTTTTTTTCTCTTTTGTGTGTGTCTGGAGTTAAACATCAGAGTTTGGAACCCAGAGCTAAACGTCAGATGTTAAAACGTGCAGATTAAAGCAGAAGCCGACAGGCCGATGGAGTGAAGAGACGATGAAGAGCTGAGAGCAGCTCATTAAGAAACATGAAGAAACTGAGATGATCAAGCAATGAGGAGATGAAGAGGAACAGAGGCAGCTGCATCTGTAGAGGATGGAGCGGCCAATCAGAGGGCAGATCGATGCCTGTCCCTAGATATAGATCATATAGATGATGGAGACGATAAAGATGATCTAGACCATGTAGATATAGATGATATAGACGATATAGATCATGTAGATTTAGAGATAGATGATATAGATGTAGATGATAGAGATGATAGGTCATATAGATGATGTATAGATGATATGCACAATATAGATATAGATGATATAGGTGTAGATTATGTAGATATAGATGATCTATCTATCTATCTATGTAAATATATATGATGTAGCTATAGATGTAGATGATAGAGATGATATAGATAGAGATGATATAGATGATGTATAGATGATATACACAATATAGGTGTAGATTATATATATATATATGTATATGTATGTATATATATATATATATATATATATATATATATATATATATATATATATATATATATATATATATATATATATATATATACACACATACATACATACATACATACATATATAAACATAGATGTAAATATATACGATGTAGCTACAGATCATATAGATATAGGAGATGTAGATAATACAGAGGATGTAGATATAGATGATGTATATATAATATTGATGTAGATATATATGATAAAGCTGTAGATGATATAGATATAGATGATACAGAGGATGTAGATATAGGTGATGTATGTAGATAGATAGATAGATAGATAGATAGATAGATAGATAGATAGATAGATAGATAGATAGATAGATAGATAGATAGATAGATAGATAGATAGATAGATAGATAGATAGATAGATCCAGATGATATGGATATATGTGATATAGATGATGTAGTTATAGATGAAATAGATGTAGATAGATGCATACGAACCATTTTCATGGATCATGTACATTCATTAACACTGAGTTTGTCGTTTTATCAGCTTTTGTTTCGTCCTCAGTGAAACTACATGAAAAAGACCAAACACATCCTGAATATAAAACACAGCTGAATGGTTCAGGCTGGATTCTTTGGACAGGTGAAGCTTTGGTTGGAGTGTCAGAGTTGGCTGTAGTTCGACTCTGGGCTGTAACTTGGTGGTCGTGTGGAAAACCTTGAACAATGTCATGAATACATTAAACGTACAGTATGGCCATCTGGTCCTGGGGGGGGGGGGGGGGGGGGGTCGCATCAATGCCGACAGCACAGAAACCGGCTCAGGGTCGCCACTTCGGTCGGATCGCCATGCGCGTGTGTGTGGGAGGGGGCAGGATGGACTTGGAGGGTCGTTGCTATGGCGATGCCAGTCAGGGCCGGGCCATACGGCGCTTCGTGGGGTGCGGCAGGCAGGAAGGCTCGTGCCGCGTCTTAGCGGGATAATCCATTGTAATCCCACGCGGGGGGAGTCGCCATCTCCTCCGATCCACCTCCACCCCCACCCCCTCCTCCTCTTCGGCGCTCCATCCTATGGGGATAGGAGGATGGGGGGGGGGGGGGGGGGGGGGAGTGAAGGAATTAGCATCTGTTAGCGCTCTGGCTCAGGTTGTAGCTCCTGTGAGCGGGGTGGGGGTGGGGGTGAGGGTGAGGAGGGGTGGGTGGGGGGAGCCTGGAGCTGTCACTGCAAACTGAAGCCACAAATGAAAAACGACAGGGGACGACCCATTAGAGCCCCCCCCCCCTCCCCCTCCTCCTCATCCTCCTCATCCCTCCATCGGCCTCCACCCTCTAACCCTCTTACTCTGCCTCGTTCTCACTCACAATCAATATTCCTCTGCATCTCCTCCACTTCTCCTTCGTCTTCTGTTCTTTCTCCTTCTTAATCTTCTTCCTCTGACTCTAAAAGTGCTGCTGTGTTATTTTACATCTTACACTCCAACAGATTTAATGTGCATTTGGATGTTTCTAATAGGAAAATTCATATTCAGTTCATACAAACAGGAATATCAGATCAAATAAACTTTTTGAGTTTTGCAGAAGAAGTTTATTTTGTGGACTTGAGGTGTTTTTGTGTGTAATACAAACACGTTTATGGAATAAATCCTGACGTGAACATTTAAGTCATGTGGAGTCTGAAACATCCCTCTGACATCACAGCCATTTTTGACTCTTTGACTTTCCTCTTTTTACTTCAAATTAGCTGAACATTTTATGCAAACACAGCCGGTGTTGGACATTTCTTTCAGAAGAAACAGTGATTTGAATAAACTCACGTGTCTCACATGGAGAATGACGTTACAAATGACAAACAGTAGAAGAAGAGCATCTGGTCTCCACATAAAACACCTGATGTTTGTTTCAGCCTCATCATCACATTCGTGAGTGAAGACGTTGCAAACAGCTGATCGGTCACATGACTAGTCCAAATTTAATGGAAGATGTGTTTCTGTTTCCTCTTGTGTGTTATTTTGAGCAGAGAAAACATGAGTAGAGAGAAGGTCAGTGTAAGTCAATGGGAGGCAGAGCTCCTCTAGTGGCCGTCAGTGGTATTACAGCTTTAACTTCAGTAGCAAATATCGACCGGTTTCCGTCCTACTTATGTTTTACAGTATATTATAATAATACTATGGGGATACGGAGTGGTGCAGACAGTGCTGCCTGTGGAAGTGAAAATAAAACTAAACGCTCATTTATCTTTTCCCTACCACCTGAAGTGTCACAAACTTTCATTTGAGGGGGCGGGTTGTTTGTCCTGGTCTGTTATATATCATACAAATGTATAATAAGTCTAATGCGACCGTGATGATTGTTTTGTATGAAATGTGTGATGTGGCGGCAAGGAACCTTACCAGCAGAAACACTTTATAGAATTATTTATTCAAGGTAATAAGATCATTTTCACTTGTTCAATTGGCAGATTTTTTGCTTGAATTAAGCAAAAAAATCTGCCAATGGAACAAGTGAAAATTATCTTGGTAAGATTTCTGAAATGTCCTGACTTCCAGAGGATGCTGACGGGTGTTTATTGTTGCTATGGTTACGAGCAGAGTCACTTCCACATCACTGCTTTGATTTGTCCAATACTGGGTGTTATGTATAAGTAATAATTTTTAAAATACTGTTGTTGTTCACTCAGAGAAAGAAGTTTGAGCATTTTTAATTCAGGCAAAAATGTGAAAGTGTCTGAATTTCCAATCTGTGGTTGATTTATGAAGATAGAAGAAGAGTCAAGAGGCCAAACATGTCTGTTACACTGCAAAAAATCTAAATCTTACCAAGTGTATTTTTCTCATTTCTAGTCAAAATATCACATTACACTTAAAATAAGACAGAATCACCTAAAGAGTTGGGAGATTTTTTGCTGGAATTAAGCAAAAAAAATCTTGAATTAAGAAAAAAAAAAAAAAAAATCTGCCAATGGAACAAATGAAAATTATCTTGGTAAGATTTCCTGAAATCAGATTTTCCAGATCTGTTGTCTGTAACTCAGTTCTTATATCTCACTGAACAGTTCCTCTTTAGGTGATTCTGTCTTAATTTAAGTGTGATGAGATATTTGGACTAGAAATCAGAAAAATACACTCGGTAGGATTTAGATTTTTTGCAGTGTACCAGTGAGGTTCTAGGCTGTGTCGATGCGTTTGAGGGCCAGTGTTTGTAGATGAATCCTCGTCTGCAGGTTCGTCTCTGTTTTACAACTCGCTGTCGACATCGAACCCGTGTAAAGAGTGTCTGTTCATCCACGACTCGGCTCAACAGAGGCCGTTTTTCAGCCGAAGGTCAGGCCAGACCGTTCTCCCAGAGGTCACTGCTGCGTCCCAGGCCACGCCTCTGCGCGACCGCGTGACGCACACACGCCATCACCCCCCCCACACACACACACACAGATGTAGAGCGAGGAGCCGGGTCATATGATGCAGACTCTGAATCAGACAAACCGTCCCATTCACGTACACGCACAATACGAGCACATGGAGGAGACACAAGGTCGGCGTGTTCTGCAGAGGTTAACGACTGCACATGCACCGTGATGAATGTGGACCAAGGCCATCAGGAAGGGGCCGCGGTGGATGGCGCGTCGCCACGGGAACCTGCCACCAAACGGGCCTCGTGTCCTTGAGTCTTTTTATTCCACAACAGACACTGATGGGGTTTGATTCACGGCACAGACCGAGGCCGTGAAGAAAACCAGTGAGCAGAGCGGGAGAAAGAGGTTATTCAGACGTTAAACGGTTAAAATGACGTCTGGAGAAAGTGTCGGACGTGTTTAAAGTTGTAGCAGAAGCTCAGAAAACAAATAGAAACAGGTCACAAAGAGTCACGCTACAACTGCAGCGATCGATCGAGTAATAAAAAAATCAACTTTAACTGCATAGTTCACATCAGATGATTAGTTACATGTAGGGATGTAACGATTACCGGTATAACGATAAACCGCGGTAAAATTGCAGACGGTTAGTATTACCGTTTAAATTCTAATTATCATGATAATCATGTTTGATTACCGCACTTTTCTGGAGAAAACGCCTATGTAAAGATCTGCTTTTATGTCAAAAATTTGAGTATAGTTTAAATTCATTACAATTCTGATTTTCTATACCTAATATTTAGAACCAATATTCACTTTTAAAGTCTTTGGAAAGGTTCATTAAGCATCTTTGTGTTATTTATGCAATAAATTATATACATTTTTCAAATCAGATTTTGTATATTTTTTGTGTTTTCTGGCCTTTTATGTTGATATAGTAGGTTAAAGTGAAAAAATAATAGGCAGATGACATAAATGATGTTGTGCTGAAAAAACAGATTCCTAACATGGGTATAGTAAACATTTGTTTATATAGTATATAAAGGCAAAATCAAAAGGACTGAAAAATGGACAAAATAGGCTCAGACCACTAAGGGTTAAGACTAAAATGTTTCTGCAACAGAAGGTACATTGTGCTGATTATGTTGTTTGTTTTTGTTTTTTTTGTCGTGTTTTTTTTTTTTTTTCAAAATATAACTTGGTTAAATTATTTCAGTGTGTGTATCAGTACTTTTTGAACATTTTGAGCACAATTTCAACAATACTGCGATAATAATGATAACCGTGATATGAAATTTTCATATCATTACATCCATAGTTACATGATCATTTTGCTCATTCTTTGTTCATTTTTCTTTAATATTTTGCTTATTTCCTGTACATTTAGTTCAATTATGTTTTTTATTATTTTGCAGATTTTCTGTTCATTTTTATACATTTAGTTAATCAAAAAACAAACAATTGAACTAAAACTTAAAACTGCACAGATTTTTCATCTCATTTTTGTCTTTATTAATAATTGAATATCTGGTTTTGGACTAAAAATCAGCCTTTAATATGATTTGACTGTTATTCTATCATTATTTTTACTGTGAATGTTTGTATCCATATCACTGAGATCAGATAAAATACGTTCATATCTCAGGTAAAATGTGCAGCGGTGGCTGCTGGAGTTTATTTATATTGGTCTTTACGTCTCGGCTGCATTAAAGAAACAATCTGCTTAATTAACCCGGTGGTTTTTAATCCTCCTGCCTGATGGAAGTGGCAACACTTTGTCGAGATGGCGACAAATATGTGGCGACAATGATTAAATCATGGTGATGAAGGAACAGTCCTTTCAGGTGGCGGCGGCGTATTTTTAATTAAAGGGCCGTCGCACCGTGAATCTTCTGTTTGATTAGAGATGACTGTGAGCAGAGACTACGACTCCCACCATGCATTTCAGCAGTAATACAGAATAACCGTATTAAAATTTAAAGACTTCTCTTCACCACTTACATGAATCTGAGGGACAGGAGTAGTTCAACAACAGAAGCAGACGGAAAAACAGAATTAAAGATTAAAATGAAACCTAAAACGCAAATTAATGGGAGTTTTAATCTAATCTTTCTTAAGTTGAAGTTTAAAGTTTGAGACGTAATAGTCGCTTTTGCATTGGACATCTGTGCAAAACTTTACCGATATTTTTTAAATGTCGAAAAAACAAGTGCATAATGTTGGTTTTTCCATTAAATCACAAATGCGATGATTTGTTTATTTGTTATCATGAGATGACACGAGAAGTCATTCCATAAACATGGCGACAAACGTAAATATGGTGTTGATTTACAGATATATTCATTATTATTATATATTACCCCTCTATCTCGTACTAAAATAAAAATGATTGGGTTTCCTGGTGTGTCCACACATACAGCAACATGTTTCTTCTTCTTCGCTTGTTGTAACGTACGTCAACATCTGTTTTTTTTAAATTCACCTGACTCTAGTTGTGAAAAAAGGTCTTACCATTGCAGTTTTGCGTGATATACCATTTGAGCTACACCCAAAAAAACCACCTCTTTCCAGCGCAAAAACTTTTAATCGAAAAATGAGACTTTTGGGGAAATTGTCGTTTTTCCATTAGGTACATTTTTATGCGTAAGTTATATTTGCACAATTTGAGGGTCAATGGAAAAGCGTCTAGTGTCAAGTTAAACCATGATTCAGTGAGTTTTACTAAAGGAATCTGTAGTCGCTTTTGCATTGACCCTCAAATTGCGTGAATATAACTTGCGCATAAAAATTTACCTAATGGAAAAATGACAATTTTACCAAAACTTCCATTTTTTTGATTAAAAGTTTTTGTGCTGGAAAGAGGTGGTTTTTTTGGGTGTAGTGCAGTTGGTATATCACACAAAACTGCAATGGAAAGACCTTTTTCTGCAACTAGTCACGTGAATTAAAAAAAAACAGATGTTGACAGATGTTATAACAAGCAAAGAAGAAGAGTTTTAAAAGAAACACGATATGGTATGTGTGGACACACCAGGAAACTGAATCATTTTTTAATTTAGTAGGAGATAGAAGGGTAATATATAATAATAATGAATATATCTGTAAATCCACAAAATATTTATGTTCGTCGACATGTTTATGGAATGACTTCTCGTGTCATCTCACGATAATAAATAAACAAATCATTGCATTTGTGATTCAGTGGAAAAACCGACATTACACACTTCTGTTTTTTCGACATTTAGTAAATATCAGTAAAGTTTTGTGCAGATGTCCAATGGAAAAGCGACTTGTGATGCTTTTAATCCAATATAAAACAGTTAAGCAGGAGATAAAGTAGAGGTGTATATTTTTCTTTCATGGTTGAGCTCTCTTTAATAGAATGTCAGAGTTTATTCTTTCATGTACGAGTTGTACTTTTTTTATCTCTGAGTTTGGTCTCCACTGTTGGAATCCTGAACGTCCAGGTTTAATTCCAGAGAAAACACTAGTTTCATACCAAACAAATGGTTATGGAAATGTGAAAATGTGACGGTGAATTCATTATCCTCTGTTAGTTTCTGCTTTTGCTTTCAGATTCATTCTGCGTCAGACTGACTTAGCGTGTTAATCCGGTGGAAAGGATTCATTTACAGTTGAATGTGGAGGTTCAGACGCCTTCAGAGCATCAACACGTTTAGAAAAACACAAACTTCTGATCTGTGGATGGAGATGATGACGTGTCCTCTCGGTCTCTTTAGTCTCAGTTTCCATCGTTAACAGTTTGTATCAGATGTTTGGCCTCTTGACTCTTATTCTATCCTCATAAATCAACCACAGATTGGAAATTCAGACACTTTATTTATTTATTTTACCTTTATTTAACCAGGTAAGTTAGTTGAGAACTGATTTTTAATTACAATAACAACCTGGACAACTTTCACTTTCTTGTCTGAATTAAAAATGCTCAAACTTTTTTTTTTTTTTTTCCTGAGCAAACAACAACAGCATTTCACAAAGTTATAACTTACACCACCCACCACGAAAGTGATTCTGATCGTAACCATAGCAACAATAAATTCCAGACAACATCCTCTGGAAGTCAGGTCATGGACACTCTAGGTGCAAAAACCATTAGTGATATAAATATTTTCTTTATCATATTAACTAGGACCATGAATGCACTGACACCTAGGTAGCATTTAATGTCCATATTTGGATCTTATTTTTTGCCCCAATATTTTATTAGAAATTAAGAGTGTAATTTTTTTTGCAGGTCATCATTAGGTCCATCCTGGGGGGAAATATGTCTACATTTACCTTTTATTATTGGGTCTAAAAAGCTGGAAAAGTGACAGATACTAAAATAAACCCAGTTTCATAGAAGCACCCATATATGTTTTCAAGGCAGGGTCAGTTTTTTGTTTTTTTTTCACTTAAGTTTTTTTTTAAATTTTGTACACATATACAGGGTGTCCCAAAAAATGTATACACACTTTAAATAATTGTAAAGTAGGTGTTTATTAAGATTAATTTAATTTTCAAAATGTGATTGAATTTACAAACATCATTTTATTGTTTTGTTCTCAAACTGACGTCCGTTCTGGTCCGAACGCTGCTGACAACACCAAGCAATGGAATCACGCACATCACCAAACAGTTCCCTTGGCATTTGTGTGCATTCACGTTCAATGGCTGCTCTCAATTCAGCGACTGTTGCAGGTCTCATAGCGTAGACTTTGTCTTTTAGGTATCCACATAAAAAACCGTCTAGTGGTGTGAGGTCTGGTGAACTGGACAAACAGGTGGACTGGACGGAGGGGTTTTGTTGAATATCCTCCACATTCACCAGACCTCACACCAATAGACTTTTTTTTTTTTTTTTTATGGGAATACCTAAAAGGAAAAAAAAAAACAAAAAACGAACAAACCAACATTGCTTGGGTACATTACACATATTTCAATACATGTACATTATCCAGTCTTTTTGTCCATTTGAGCTTCCTGTAGTCACAGTCTATGAGTCATCCTTTTCATTGTATATATTCCTTCAATAACTGCGATCCACTGGTCCTTTGTTGGTGGTTCTGTCCTTCCCCAGTTCCTCGTAATAGCTTTTTTGCAGCCACTAAAGCAGGGCTCTCAAACTCATTTTCTTTCAGGGGCCACATTCAGTCCAATTTGATCTCCAGTGGGCCGGACCAGTAAAATAATAACAGAATAACATATAAATAATGACAACTCCAAATTTTTGCCTTTGTTTTAGTGTAAAAAAACATACCATTAAATTATGAAAATACTTACTTTTATAAATGATGTGAATAACCTGAAAAAACTGAAATTTCTTAAGAAAAATAAGTGCAATTTTAACAATATTATTCCTCAACTTGTTATTTCTACATGTGCATTGTGGATCAGATCTACAAAGACACTAAACACCGAGGAACAGGCAGAAAATTGTTAAAATTGTGCTTAATTTTCTTTAGAAATGTAGACCGTTGAGACAGTTATTCACATTTAATTGTTACAGGATAGTTTGTAAATGTAAATATTTTCAGGATTTAATGTTATTTTTTGCACTAAAACAAAGAAAAAAATTGTTAATTCAAGATTTTTTGCTTAATTCAAGATTTTTGGCTAAATTTGAGATTTTTTTTTGGCTTAATTCAAGATTTTTTTTTTACTTCATTGAAGTTTTTTTTTTTTTGCTTAATTCAACATTTTTTCCTTAATTCAAGCAATTTTTTTTTCCTAATTCAATTCAAGACTGTGGAATTTTTGCACTTGGCAAAAACATCCCAGGGGCCGGATTGGAACCTTTGATGGGCTGCATTTGGCCCCTGGGCCGCATGTTTGAGACCCCTGCACTAAAAGTATCTTAACCAAGTATATGTTGTTTCCCACTACATTTCCATCAGATAAGTTACAAAAATGCAGTCCATCATCGCACAGTGGAATCTCATATCCCATTATTTCTTTTTGTACTCCACATGACATTTCCCAATTATTTTATCATATTTCCAAAAAACGTGTGTCTACATCAAATTCTAGAGCAGGGTGAGTTTAGTGTGGACAGACTTCGACGCAAATGCTCATGGAAGGAGGAGTTTTACTCATAAGACGGTACTTTTTGTTGCTTTTTCTGACATAAACCATCCAAGCGCTGCCTCTGATCGCATTCAAGCCTTAGATTTTACACAGCAGAAGCAGCTCAGCAGCCGCATTAGCACAGATCTGAGGGTCTGTCAGTGCTTCTTCTCTCCTCAGTCCTTTTATTTTTCCTTCAGCTGTTCCCTCGGTTCAACCCGTGTCAACCCCGTCGAAAAATGCAGCCCCGTTGTACACGGAAACCCATTATAAAGAGTCTGTGAAATGTGTAACAGCACAAAGTTCTGTGCATGAATGAGTGCATTATGCAGCCGTTTTCTTTGCGTCATAACTCTTAAACGCCGGTGTCATGACTCTCATGTGGAGGCACAGATTTAAATGTACGATAATGTTTCATGTGGCCTTTTACAGTCGTATGGAACAGTTACACAAGGAAAGAATCACTGTTTTTAATTTAATACGAGAGCAACGAAGGCTTGAAAACACAGAGCGGAGGAGAAATATGAGGAAAGGTGAAAAGAGGTGAAGAAACTAGAATCCTGGGAACTCCCTGAATGAGATTAAAGTTTATTAAGATGGAAATTACATTAGAGAATCATGATGCCTTAAATTCCTGCAGTGAAAAAATGCGAAATGTAAAAGACACAAACAATAATGTCCTTTCATTTGTGGATGTTGGATTTACAGTCTGCTCTGTTTTTACTCACTGATTTTTTTTTCTTGTTCTGTGGTGTTTTCTGTTCATTGTTTCATCCATGTAAATCAGTCTGGATGTTGTGACGATGCACAGCGATGCAAAAAAAAAAGAAGAAGGAAAGAAACTAGAATCAAACACGTTAAAAATATAGTAATGAACCTGTTTTTGAAAATGTTAGAGTAGAAAAAAACAGTTAATAGTTTAAAAATGTAGGAAGTGAAAGAAAAAAGTTGCTAGAAAATTGGGAGATACTGAAATAATGAAGTATTTATGTGAAATGTAAAGAACACAAACAATAATGTCCTTTCATTTGTGGACGTTGGATTTACAGTCTGCTCTGTTTTCACTCATTGATTTTTTTTTTTTTTTGTTCTGTGGTGTTTGCTGTTCATTGTTTCATCCATGTAAATCAGTCTGGATGTTGTAACGATGCACAATGATGCAAACAAAAAAGAAGAAAAGAAACTAGAGTCAAACATGTTAAAAATATTGTAATGAACCTGTTTTTGAAAATGTTAGAGTAGAAAAAACAGTTAATAGTTTAAAAATGTAGGAAGTAAAAGAAAAAAGTCGGCAGAAAATGTGGAGATACTGAAGTATTTATGCTGTATTTCTGTTTACAGTTTTGTAAATTAATCTTATTTAGTGAAATGTCAGCATTCACCAAGAGTTCAGGACTTCAGCTGTAAAATAAATCCAGTTTTTTTAGTTTGTTGAAGGTGTAATACCACTGACGGCCACTAGATGCTGCCCCATAAACTGACTGAACTTTTCTGTAAAACACCAATAATGTTTTTCTAAGACTCTCTGTGGTTTTGTTATTTTATTTGGACGCTCTAATATGTGATCTGGTTCATATGAAACGCTGGTTTGAAACCGAATGAGTTTCACTTTATTTAATATCAAATCAAATTTTATTTATATTGCGCCAAATTGTAGCAAAAGTTATCTCATGACGCTTTACATATCGAATTGGTCAAAACCAGACTCTAAATAGAAGACTTTTTTTTTCTGCAGGTGTCATATAGAATTCTGACCTCATGGAACTCTGACCCTCAGGTTACTTTTCTATCTGACACCGGCTTCAGTACCACGACTTTAACAGACTTTCTTTCTCAGTGTTTCATGAAGTTCACAGTTTCACTGAGTCAGTTAGCTAACGTTTAGCATTAGCTCATCTGTCACCCCTCACACTCTTGTAGCTCCGCCCCTTTCGCCCAAATACGGTCACTTCCAAAGGACGCCAACACTATCCTAGTCAATACGATTAAGAAAATATTTACACCTCTAATGGTTTTTGCACCAAAAGTGTCCATGACCTGACTTCCAGAGGATGCTGATGGGTGTTTATTGTTGCTGTGGTTACGAGCAGAGTCACTTCCACATCACTGCTTTGTCCGTTACTGGGTGGTATAAGTTATAATTTTTAAAATGCTGTTGTTGTTTTTTTTTTTTTTTGTTCGCTCAGAGAAAGAAGTTTGAGCATTTTTAATTCAGGTAAAATTGTGAAAGTGTCTGAATTTCCAATCTGTTGTTGATTTATGAAGATAGAAGAAGAGTCAAGAAGCCAAATATGTTACACTGCAAAAAATTAAAATATCTCATCACACTTAAAATAAGACATAATCACCTGAAGAGGAACTTTTCAGTGAGATATAAGAACTGATTTATAGACAATAGATCTGGAAAATCTTACCAAGATGATTTTCACTTGTTCCATTGGCAGATTTTTTTTTGCTTGAATTGAGCAAAAAAAAAAATCTTGAATCTGTCAGTGGAACAAGTAAAAATCATCTTGGTAAGATTTTCCAGATCTATTGTCTATAAATCAGTTCTTATATCTCACTGAAAAGTTCCTCTTTAGGCAATTACGTCTTCTTTTAAGTGTGATGAGATATTTGGACTAGAAATGAGAAAAATACACTTGGTGATATTAGATTTTTTCCAGTGTACAAACGGTTAAAGATGGAAACTGAGACTAAAGACACCAAGAGGACACGTCATCATCATCATTTTTTAATTCAGGCAAGAATGTGTTTGTATGATCCTCTGATCTATGGTGGATTCATGCAGGTAGTGGATAGAGTCTTCTTTGATCTTTTCTCATATTAATCCTTTAGTGTTTGATCATAAATACCACAGCTGTCAGTCACTTCCACCTCCATCATTGTTGACAGGGCCGATATCTTAAGTCCCGCCTCTTTTATCCTTTGATTGGTTAGTGAGATAGAGACTGTACGTTTATTGTTTTTCGAGGATGTTTCTCTCTGTAAAGGTTGAACTATGTTTGATTTGTGAAGTAAACAGACACAGGCCTCAACAAAAATTCCTAAAAAATTATGTTTTCTGTTCGTGGACAAATGAATAAGTTTTATCAACAATGGAATCCTTTTTTCTTTACTGTCAACAAGAGTGTCCTGCTGTCTCCTGTGTCCTTTTGATGGAGAAATTTGTTGTTAATTTACATTATATTAACTCTTAATCAGCCCTGAGCATTGGAAAGATGAGTTGGTAATATTATTTATTTTGTTGTTGTTGTTTTTTGTTGTTGTGTTTTTTTTTTTGTGGGTTTTTTCTCTCTTTTTCTGTGTTTAATAGGTTTGTAGGTTTGTTGTATAATTTGTTTTTTTGTTGTTTTTTTAGTATTGTGTCTGTGTGGTTCCTTATGTCTAAGTACATGTTTATGTAAATGTCTAATTTAACCCTTTCATGTATACTGGTCACTACAGTGGACAGCTATTCTACAGCTGTTCTCTTGTATATTCATGGATTTTTTTATTTATTTATTTATTTTTTTACACATATCTTTATTAAAGTTTTAAGACACTACAATTCTTTTCTGACATGAATTGGTAACATTGTGTAGATCTCCCCTGAGCGTAAGTTATAGTTTTCATGCAGTTTATTAGTAAATACATGTTTCTTCACTTCAAAAATTAAATGTATGGTGCAACTTCATGAAAAATAGGTTCATGAGAATTTTTTTTTTTTTTAATTATTACTATTTTTTTTTTTTTTTTATTTACTTTTTTTTCCATAAGAAATTTTTCAGTTACATTGTTTTTAGCATGTTTAAAGAGAAATGAAAACACTCAGGGAAAAATTCTTGATTAAGGTTCTCATAATTTGTGCATGAAAGGGTTAAAAGAAAAAAAAAATCCTTAAGTGTCACACATGGCATAACCTTCCATTCATGTCTCTCCCGCCTCTTGCTTTATATTTTTATTTATTCTTTTTCTTTTTTATATATATTATATGAAAAACTCATTATAGATAGTGACCAGAAAAACAAAATCCCTAAAGTGATTTTAACTTAGTGTAAAGATGATAAATGCGACCGGTCACCAGAGTCGTTTCCTTTTCCTTGTTGTGTTTCTGCATCATGGGGATAAATCTCATTGATGCTGTTTCACATGTATCTTTAATGCATTGGGATGTGAACGCAGCGGCCTCGCAGACGAACAAATGTACACAGATTCATTACCATGAGCAGGAAGAGACGGAAGAGGATGAATGAAGTGAAAGAGAAACGGCTTCAAATGATCGGAAAATAGAGAAGAGGAAGAGGAGGCAGTTTGAGTGAGTCATGAGTGGAAGAAGAAGAAGCAGCAGCGGCTGGTTAAAGAGTAGAAGGAGGAGGGGAGGGGTGGGAGGTGGGAGGTGGGGGTGGGGGGGGATATCGACTCTGTCATTCGCACAGGGGGGGAGGAGCCCAAACCTCTGCATGGAGAGAGGAGGGATGGAGGTACTGCCAGGCAGAAAGAAAGAAAGAGGTCAGGAGGGGGAGAGGAGGAGGAGGATGGAGGAGGGGGGTCATGGCTCGGAGGGGAGGGGGGGTGGAGATGGAAGAGGGAGGACCGAGAGGGGGAGGGGAGGCCGAGGCAGACGAACCAACACGTGGAGGTTTTTATTTCATCCTTTCACTTCCACACGTTTTTCACAGAAACAGGACGCGGTACAAACACGTCCACGTTTTCAGAGGAAATCCAGCGGCAGATTCGTCCTCACGTCACGTCCACCTGTGCAGATGCACAGACTTGGGGGGGGGGTTCACTGACCTCTGGGCACTTTCATCTGTGACCTTGACCTCTGTCTGCCAGCACCGTTTCCCATGGTGCATTTGGTCACATCATTCTGTCAAAGTGTTCCTGAGATTCTAAAATTTCTTATTATGAAATCAGTAGATACACAGAACGTACAGAGAGCTGAGGTACTGCTACTGTGGTAAACACTGTGCAATTTAAAGAAATAGATGAAAATAGCAGAGGTGTAAAGAATAAAATATAATAGAATAATATAAAGGGTGCAATTCAATCTATTTACAATAGCAGCGGTCGAGGTGAGGAGGTGCATAATGAATACAACTGCAGCAGATATGACAATAGTGCAATGTTTAGTAGAGACAAAGGGACTTTATTGAACTCAAACTGGGAAATTAGAGTTTAGCAGCAGCATGACACATACAATAACAATAGAGTAAAAAAGAAATGCAACACAAGAGCAAACGCTGTATATAATAAATTAGAAATAAATTATATATATATAAAGAATAGGGCTGTGTATTGACAAGAATCTGGCGATACGTTACAAATCACGATACTAGGATCACAATACAATATACAATAATATATCATGTTACCATCTGCCTCTCAGACCGTAAAAAGTGCTTTTAGGATGCTTCAAATAACCATTATTTAATAAAACTGTTAAATAGTAATAAATAAGATATAAACAATAAAGAAAAACAAAACTAAAATGAACCTCCGCCATATCTGCAGTTAAATAAATACCTAAAAATATCAATACAGTACTTATTAATATCGATACAGTATTAGGAAATGAAATATCGCAATATATTGCAGAACCGATATTTTCTAACACCCCTAATAAAGAAACAGATTAATGATGCAGGAAGACGCACACAGACTGATCTGATGTAAGGTGTAAAACTCATATTTTTTGTGGTCATGATGGTGCTACGTTCACACGGCAGGTCTCAATGCACAATTCAGATTTTTGGGTGAAATCTGATTTTTTTTGTGCTTGTCGTTCATATTACACAAAGGTTGAACAAAGGTTCCAATCTGGCCCATGGGATAAGTCTCAGAAGCGCAGAAAATACACTGACGATATTAACAGTCTCATTTTGGTTCCAAACTCCAAAATATTAATAATATTCTGCCTGTTACTAAATGGTTTGTGTATTTGTAGATCCACTGTGCTTGTCAGTTGGAATATATTGCGATGCATTACCACTTGAACTGGCTTTCTTTAAAAAAAGATTACTTTATTCACTACTGGTTTTCTTTAGAAGTATTATTAGAACAAAAAAAAAACATCCATCTTGTACAAAAATGCTTGTTTTAGTTCAGATAGACATAGCTATGCAACCAGACAGGCGACCAGAGGTAATTTTACACAGACCCAAACAAGAACAAATGCAATGAAACAAATGGTAATATAGAGCTATGCAAGAATGGAACAAACTATCGGAACACATCACACAAGAAAACTGTAAAATGAAATTTAAGAAATCAGTCAAGAAACATCTATTGACCATAAATGATTGATACTTGGGCTAATTTAATATATGTACTAAATAAACGATACCGCTGCTGACCTGAAGGAGCTGTCGTGTGTGTATTTTGTCTGTTATTTATTGGCTTTTATGTTATGTTGTATGTGAAAAATAGTTTTGCATGATTATGTTGTATGTTATTTCCATTGACTAGTTGTGAAGATTATTGTAAGGACCCCAGGAAGAACAGCTGCAGCTATGGTACAGCTAATGGGGATCCGAAAGAAAGACAGAAGTATACAGGGTTCCACCAGGTTTCTACAAGTTCAATTTAAGACTAAGAACAGAATTTAATGTCCGTTTCACGGCCATACTGGCAAAAATTTGTGACTCCTCGAGTTTAGGATTAATTTATTGATTTACACCTTGATTCCTGCAGTTTCAAGTCATTTCTCACAAGAAGCTGCAAAGTTAGCGATAATTAATAGTTAATTTCAGTAGAAATTATTGGGCTGGAACGGTTGGAACTGAGTCAACTAAGACTACGTTCAGACAGCAGGTCTTCATGCACAATTTGGATTTTTTGTGTGTGCTCGTTCATATTCCACATTACATACCACTTGTATCAGTTTTGAGTCTGAACTGAATGTGACCCTGAAGTGACCCACATGCACTAAAGGGGTCCTGATGGAATACGTGACCACGCAGACGCCACACTGTGTTTATGGAAGTAAATCTGTTTTTTCCTGTCGCTCCTCCTCCTGGGAAGTAGAATTGTGATGTTTGTTGCATTTCAATGACGTAAAGGTCAGATAAATGCGACCTGGCTGTTCAGACTGAAGTCACATTCCAAAATATCGGATTCATACCAGATTTTGGACCACATAAGTGGTCTGGGTCAGATTAGTGCTGTTCAAACTGTCTTTAACCCTATAGCGCCAAACGTATCATATTTGATACATGAGTTTTGAAGTCCTCTACATGATCAGTGTGGTATTTTTTTTTCTTGAAAAACGTGATGTAAACAATTAGATGCATGCAATACACAGATAATCCACTGGGGGGGGGGGGGGGGGGGGGGGTTCATTCACCAGAGGCCTTTCCAGTGACACTACAAGACTGTCATTAATGAGGAAGGAGGAAGAACTTTGGCAATTTTGAAAAGGAATTACCAATTTGTTAGACATGTTTGTGTTATGTAATGGTTTTGTTTGTTATAAAATGATAATATTTGAGCACTGAGACCTGATGGATCAAATATGATACAAAATTGAAACTCATACATGGAAATTGATATTTGGAAAAAAGCATTTTTGGGGTTGTTCAGAAGGACCAATAAAGACTCCAGTTTGAAAGAACTGGAATTTCATTATTCATGTACAAATCAAAAATCCAAAAACGAGTTTTTCATTCTTTCGATTGTACGCACAAATTTAAAAAATGGAAATAAGCAAATGGACCAAATGTGGGGTTTCATGTTGACATTTTTGATATCTGATTTGGAAGTTCCTGACTTCTTTATGTGTTATGTGAAGTGTCTTCTGCTTAGATTGTCTACCATGGACACACTCTATTAGACAAAACAACAATACCTGGACGATCCTGACCATTTTTTCAGTTGTCGTGTCGTTCTCCTTCAGAGTAACCCGTTTGCTGCCTCTGAATAACACCAAATTCTCCATTATCACAGAATGCATTAGGCAGATTACTAGCAAACCCACAATTGTCCAGAACAACACACCAAGTCAGGACCTTCCGGGTCAAACCAAATCAGATATCAGAATGTCAACATGAAACCCCACATTTGGTCAGTTTGCTTATTTCCAATTTTTAATTTGTGCGTACAATCGAAAGAATGAAAAACAACTGTTTTTTTTTTTAATTTTTGATTTGTACATGAATAATGAAATAATGAGTAATTTTTTTGTTTTCTGCTTGTGGATTCTCAGTTGAATATGAAAAGAACAAATAATACATGGATTTTTTGTGATGTTTTTAGTTTCTCAGTTTGTTGCTGTTTTATCGTCTTCTGTCTTCATCGTCCAAACTACAAAACCATTCAACATTCTTAACTTAAATCCATAAACTACTCAACTCTAAAACTAAGTTAACTTCATAAACCAGTTTCCCAGGGATGACTCCAGTTTAACCCTTTCATGCATGTTGTACAATTAAAACCACAATATTTGCGATAATTAATCCAAATTAATAGTGTGGATAGTAATACCTTAATTACCTCATGGGTTACCTGATAATTAATGCCTCTGTTAATTTATGACATTATAAAGTCATTAATGTGGCTCCTGATGAATTAAACCAGTCATAAATCCACTGTTTATGTAAAATGTGTTTACCATTAGACTCCATTCAGCCCATGCATGTGCAGTTGTGTCTGTGAATCCAGTTGGACATGTCCCATTGTCTCTGGGTGTCAATAATTCATACATGAAAGGGTTAATTAAAGGATAATGTACTGAAGGCTGGTCTTTATAGTAGAGTAAACCTCTTGAGTCTGATCCAAAGAGGTTTCCTTCATAATAATGAGCTTCTGTCTGTGAACCGTATCCTCTGGTGATGTGACAAAAATACTGACGCACAAAGGATTCACTGATGGTTCTGTTGGATCGTCCAGCTTATACACAATAAAAATAAAGGGTTATACTTTTCTTTTTTTCTTTTGTTCAGACAAGGTATAGTTTTTAGATGTTCCCTGCTTGACAGTTTGGACTGTGACTCCAGTCTTTCTCAGAGGCGTCATCCGACGAGCTGATAAATGACACGTCAGCAGCATGTCGCATGACGCCTCTGAGGAAGACTGGAGTCACAGTCCAAACTGTCAAGCAGGGAACATCTAAAAACTATACCTTGTCTGAACAAAAGAAAAAAGAAAAGTATAATTACATAAACAGAAGACAAAATGAATGTCATTAGCCAAATAAAGGGATGTTGAACTGTCTGTGAGTGGAGTTATGTGTTGGTCATTTCAGTCTGAGGCTGGAGTTCAGTATAAGCAGTTATAAACGAATAAAGAAGGAAGTGGAGAAAGAGAAAAAGACAAATGATGGGTCTGACAGGAAGAGGAACCAGTAGAGGAGGAGGAGGAGGAACCAGTAGAGGAGGAGGAGGAGGAACCAGTAGAGGAGGAGGAGGAGGAAACAGTAGAGGAGGAGGAGGAGGAACCAGTAGAGGAGGAGGAGGAGGAACCAGTAGAGGAGGAGGAGGAGGAAACAGTAGAGGAGGAGGAGGAGGAACCAGTAGAGGAGGAGGAGGAGGAAACAGTAGAGGAGGAAGAGGAGGAGGAAACAGCAGAGGAGGAGGAGGAAACAGAGGAGGGGAAGGAGGAAACAGAGGAGGGGAAGGAAGAGTCGGAGCAGAGCTCTGGGACCTGGAGCTAAACCAGTGCAGTCCGTTCTAGATCCAAGTATAAGAACCAGTGAAGCATTAACGCATGGACAGAGAGAATCACAGCCTGGACACAAACACCCTCAGCACACAGAGAACACCACCATCCATCCATCCATCCTTCCATCCATCCATCCATCCATCCATCCATCCATCCTTCCATCCATCCATCCATCCATCCATCCATCCATCCATCCTTTCCTTTACTGTATTGTCCATCTATCCATTTGGAGGACCACGCTGTTACATGTGGGCTCAGGGACACAGTTAGAAGGTTCTGATGGGTTCTCCTCCTGTTCTCCTCATGTTCTCCTCGTGTTCTCCTCATGTTCTCCTCGTGTTCTCCTCGTGTTCACTTCGTGTTCTCCTCATGTTCTCCTCGTGTTCTCCTCGTGTTCTCATGTTCTCCTTGTGTTCTCTTCGTGTTCTCCTCATGTTCTCCTCGTGTTCTCCTCATGTTCCCCTCGTGTTCTCCTCCTGTTCTCCTCCTGTTCTCCTCCTGTTCTCCTGGGTTCTTCCGTCACTGAGAACATGTTTCACATTAACTCAGGAGTTCATGTGTTGAAGCAGAAACTCTGTGCTTTTATAATGAAGCGCTGTTTCCACGTCCACTGTGAGAGCGTGACAAGGAGGAAGGTCTCCATGATGATGATGATGATGATGATGATGATGATGATGATGATGAAGACGGTGGTGGGTGTGAGGAGGGGGCGGGGCTTATGTGATAATGCAGGGCGTTGTGTTATTGTGCAGTCGGTCTGGACGGGGTTAATCGAATAAACAGACGTTTCTGTGGAGCTGAAACAAAAGCCTCCACAGCAGCTGCACGGCACTCGGAAAACAAGACCAACGCGTTAGCAGCAGCAGCAGCATCATCATCTTCATCATCATCTTCATCATCATCATCATCATCATGACTTTACTGAGTGTATTTTTCACTGAGATCTAGTTTGTAGATTATGTTATTTAGTTTGAAATCAAAGCATCGTGTTTTTTTTTTTGTTCACTTCAGTTTTCATTGAAATTCTATAAACACATAATCAGCAAAAACAACAAAAAACAAACAAACCTTGCTCGGGTCCACCACATGACAATACATTCACATTTTTCAGTCTTTCCACCGTTCCTGGTTCTGTAATCAGTCCATTTATTCTATTTTTTGTCCATTTGTGCTTCTTGTAGTCGCAGTTTATGAGTTATTTTTTCTATTGTATATATTCCTTCAGTAACTGTGACCCACTGGTCCTTTGTTGGTGGTTCTGTCTTTCCCAGTTCCTTGTAATTGCTTTTTTGCTGCTGCTAAAAGTACCTTAACCAAGTATAAGTCATTTCCCACTGCATTTTCATCAGACAAGTTACACAAATACAGTCCATCACAGCACATTTTATTTTTTTTATTTTTTATTTTATTAGTTTATTTACTTCCAACATGCAAAGAAACAAAATAAAACAAAACAAAATAACGGTTAAATGAACAGAATCTATCTTCAAGTACGTACACGTCACCACTCTTCTAGCTCGTAGATTAATAGTAGTAAAATGGAAAGATAAACAACCTCTAACATTTAAGTCTTGGTTTCTGGATCTTTTACATCATTTAACATTAGAAAAAGTCAGATATTTTATAAGAGGATGTGCCAATAAGTTTTTCAGTACCTGGCAACCTGTTCTGAATCATATAAAAGAGGTTTATCCTTCACTTATTCCATAGTAGTTTTATTAATACAAATCTGTGACTAATATCTGTGTTCCTTATTTATTCATTTATTTATTTACTTTTTTTTTTTTTGGGTGCAACAGGGTGGGAATGTTCATGGGTTTGAGTTAAAAAACAAAACAAAAAAAGACTGTATTTTGCTTTTCTGTGACTATGTAATAAAAATCACTTTGAACCAAAGTACGTACAGGTTTGAATTTTGCATGGTCGAAAAGGAGTAGGAAGAAGTATAAACTTATTTAATCCTACACCCCCACCCCCCCCATTGGAATCTCATACCCCATTATTTGTTGTAGTGCTCCACACACCATCTCCCAAAACGCAGTTATTTTATCACATTTCCAAAAGATGAAGCAGTGCGTTATCCTGAATCACTGAGCAGAGCCCAAGCAGGAAGTTGAGGTTTCAGAGAATCTCATATTGGTGAAGGAAACACGCCATCTGCTGGACGTTAAACACACTCACAGACAGATTACATGAAACTGGAAATACAACAAGAATAATGTAATACAGTGGTGTGCAAAAATATTAGAAAACTTGTCAGATCTTAAGAAACTGGTGGTTTATTTGTTCCCAGAGCCTGAATTTCACTTTTTTGCCATTACAAAAGCAAAGGTACTGAGAATATTTCAGCTAAAGGTTGAACCTGAACGCTCTAACTGTTGTAGTCTGTTTGTTTATTTATTTGTTTGTTTGTTTTTTTGTTTGTTCTGTAAACTAAAATTTGTGTAACAAAGTATAAAAAACTATTCAATTTATTAACTTAAAACTAAACTAAAAATTGTTCATTGACCCAAATTAAAACTGATTAAAGATAAACTGGAATTAAAAACCAATGAATAATAACAAACAGAAGAATCCTGAATCGAGGAAAACGTCCAGTATTTGTCAGTATTTGTACCTCACACTGATGAAGTATAAGTATGGGGTTGAAGTACTTCAGAGTATCATGTTAAAGTTTGAGTTTTTTTGTTCTGGCAGATGATTCGTCGTCAGAGAGCGGCAGCGGGAACGGCCTTCCCGCTCTGACCCCTCCCTCCTCTGCTGTGATGGACGGCGCCATCGTCAGGGAAGCGGAGGTTGTCAACGGCAACGGCGGCCCCGCCCCGCTGGACTTCAGCACGCCGACCTCGTCGTCGTCGTCGTCCGAGGACCAGCAGCCGGTCAACCTGAGCGACGCCCCCCCACAGCGCCTCCCCCTGACCGCCGCCCACCTGCCCGTCACCGTGTCGGCAGCAGCGGCGGCACTGCTGGGCGCTCTGCATCCCAACGCCCCCGAGGAGCTGCGCAGGAAGTACCCGCTGGCCGCCAAACCGCCGCTGGCGCCGCACCCAGCCCTGCCTCTGACGCACACGCACAACACACAGATACACAACGCACAGACACACAACACACAGACACACAACCACGAGCTGCGACTGGACCGTGACGGCAGGGACTACAGCGGCAAGGTGAGAGACGCAGTACACACAGTATACAAGTACATGCAGTATTCAAGTACACAGGTACATGCAGTACACAGGTACATAAATAAGTACATGCAGTACACGCAGTACACAAATATATATGGTACATGGGTACATGCAGTACACAGGTACTTGCAGTACACAGATACTTGCAGTACACAGGTACATGCAGTACACAGGTACATGCAGTACACAGATACTTGCAGTACACAGGTACATGCAGTACACAGGTACATGCAGTACACAGGTAGTTGCAGTACATGTGTCAGTTGGTAAATGGGTTTATTCTTTTTGTTGGACGTGTTTCTTTTTCATTTTCATCTGTTTGTTTGTGTCCCTTCGTTCTTATTCACATTTAAACATCGTCTAAATGAATAAAAGTATCTGTCGCAGAGCCAACAGTCTAAGCAGGGATGTCCAGACTTCCCTCTCCCCAGACTCCTCCTCTAGCTCCTCTCCCAGTCCAGCCCACAGACATAGTCTGTCCAGTGTGTCCTAGGTCTTCCCTTTTAGAACAGTTACAACAAAAACCAGGTCAGATTTATTTGACAGTGTTTCTCAATGGGGGCTGTATGAACGAGAAGCCCCCCTCCCCCAAATGTCAGCATTTATCATCAGTTCAGGACTTCAGCTGTAAAATGAGTCCAGAGTTTTATTCTGTTATAGTTGTAATACCTCTGACGGCCACAAGATGCTGCTCCATAAACCCTCCACTCCCGTGGACTTACACTGAAACACTACAACAGCCATTTTCCCATCATTCCTTCTGGTCTCATTGGTTTTATTTGTTTATCAGTTCTCAGTAACTATGCTCTGTTGACCTCTGACCCCTCAAGCTTATTTAGCTCCACCCCATTTGTCCAAATATGGTCACTGCTGGGTCCAAAAACCCAACATAGATGATCAAAACAAACAAAACACGAACTTTAAAACAACCAATGGGTGACGTCACGTCTTTTAAACATGCTCTTCTTTTTCTTCTTCGTCTTCTTCTTCTTCTTCTTCTATTGTTTTATTTTAACGTATCCCAGAGTTCCACTGTCTTTTCCTGTCTTTTTAGTGATTGTAACGTTGTGGATTGACTTTTCAGTTCACACATCCATGTGTTTTTTTTTTTTCTCCTGTGTGCATACATGAGTAAATCTGACTCTTTGACCCAGTGTTTAGTTCTGTGATGCTGGTGTTTTATCACAGAATGAAGACCCGGAACTTTCCATTTGATCAAACATGTTCAGATTTCAGCCTCTGTTTCAGTAAAAGTACAGATGCTGCCATTTTAAAGTGCTTTTCTACTGTTAGATCCTATTTTCCTTGTATTTTTCAGGTTAAATCAGATGTTTTTTCCTGTATTTGAACAGGTTCTGTCTGCTGATGCTCATACCGTCTGTGTTTTATCAGATTATTCTCAGTCGATGTGTGTTTTCCTGTATTTTCCTCTGTTTTTATCCCCTTTGGTCCTAAATCTTCACGGTGCAGGACTTCTTTATTGGAAAGCTTTCAGCTCCTAATGAGACTCTTAATTAGTGTTTTATTAAGGGCCACTTGTGTGGAACAATGTCCACTTAAGCCACTAAAAAGACACAAAGAGCGGCGGCGGTGGTGGTGGCGTTTTACTGCAGCCGTTTGTTGTCTCTGTCCTCATTGGTCAGTTGTAAACCTCTGTGTGTTTGTGTGTGCAGTCGCCACCGTACAGCTCCGGTGGCAGCTATGACAGCGTCAAGATGGACCTGGGCGCCGAGGACCTGACCATGGGTCGCCATGGCAATCAGGTGGCCCCCGACGACGACGACGATGACCACGACGATCACGACGACAACGACAAGATCAACGACACCGAGGGCGTCGACCCCGAGAGACTAAAGGCCTTCAATGTAAGTCATGTGACATCTCCATGGAAACCAAAAAGGGGCCGGCTCATGGTCGGGAACACGACGGCGGCAGTAATCGGCGAATGATTCAGTTTATGATCAAAACATGTAGAACAGAGAAGAAGAATGCTGACGCTAAGTAGAAATGTGTAAAATACACATTTAATTAAATTTACTGACATTAAATCCAATAAAAATAAAACTGATCGAAATAAATGGCGATAAAACACTGATTGAGTTTTACAGATTAATGCTCAATCCAAACATACGACTGTTTATAAAAATATGAAAAGAAAATAATGGATCTGCTTCTGTTCTTCCACAGTATTTAACACAAAATAAAAACAACAGAAATAAATACCGTTTATCAATCACATTTCCTGAATAAAAACAGTTGAACAGAGAAAACAGGTGAAATGTCATTTATTTTATTTTATTCTTTAATATTAATATTAAATTAAAAATATTTCATACTAATGAAGTTTCATGTGTTTCCAGATGATTAAAGGTTAAATATGTGATTAGGTTCATATCCATAACTATTACTATGTTTTAGAATACGTTCATAGAAACAGCAAAACTCAAAAAATGTTCACTTTTTCCAATTGAAACACCGTCTGAGTTCAGATGTAAACACTGAAGTCATGTGACTGATCAGCTGTTCATGGAGGATGGTGAAAAAGACAAATTACTTTGTAGATTATTTTGTTCATTTTGCTGAAGATTTTATTCATTTTTGTTAATTTTGTTGATTATTTTGTTGATGATTTTGTTTGTTTTTGTGTATTTTGTTGCATATTTTGTTCATTTTGTTGATTATTTTGTCTGTTTTTTTGTTCATGTTGTTGATTGTTGTGTCATGTTTGTCTTCCCGCAGATGTTTGTACGTCTGTTTGTGGACGAGAACCTGGATCGGATGGTCCCGATCTCCAAACAGCCCAAGGAGAAGATCCAGGCCATCATCGAGTCCTGCAGCAGACAGTTCCCAGAATTCCAAGAGCGCGCCCGCAAGCGCATCCGCACCTACCTCAAATCCTGCCGACGCATGAAGAAGAACGGCATGGAGGTAAACACCCCCACCCCCCACCGACGCTCACCGAACAAACAGAACGAGGCAAAAACAACACAAAACACAGCAGCAAGTTTACAAACAAGTTCATATATTTATGGTTTTTGGCTTCATTCTCAGTCTGTTTGAACCAGTTTTATGTAAATAAATGACTCAGATTATTGTACAGGATGTTCAACAGTTTTTAATGTGTTTGACCTAAATTAAAGCCTGAATTCTCCTTAAAACTGACCATTCATCCTTAAATCTGACACTCGAAGCTTTTAAAAACCTCACAGACACAATGAATGTTTTTTTAATCCTCCTGAGATTCAGGAAAGTAAAAGTTTTGGCCTTTTTTACATTTAATAACTGTCTTAATGGAAACAACAATGAAACAGTTTTTAAGATACATTTTTAAAACTTTATTTTATGGAATGTTCTTTGCAGTGGACAACATTTGTTTTGTTTTGTTTTTTTAAGGAAAGCTGTGAAACTCTAGTCCTGTACAGAGGACAAAAACACATCTTAAAATTCCCATTTTAAGATGAGAACTTATTTTCAATGTAAATGTTTGTACAAAATTAGTCCAATGTGGAATTAGTGTTGATTAATTTATTGTAATGTAGACAGAATGAGTAGCGCCTCCAACAAATATTTTAGGGATTTTTTTTGTGTATTTTCGCATATTTTTGTGCATATTTGTGTATTTTAGTATATTTTAGCCTTTTTTGCGTATTTTTGCATATTTTAGTGTATCACTGTATTTTTGGTATATTTTTTGTTTGTTTTTTCTGTATTTTTGCATATTTTAGTACAGTTTTTTTGTATTTTATGTGTATTTTAGCATATTGTTTTGTCTTTTAGTGAATTTTGTTTTCTTTTTTAGTGTATCTTAGTGTATTTTGAAGTGTTTTTTGTCATTTTTTGCATGTTTTTGAATATTTTAGTGTATTTTTTTTCTGTATTTTTGCATATTTTAGTATATTTTAGTGCATTTTTTGTATTTTATGTGCATTTTAGCATAAGTTTTTGTCTTATAGTGCATTTTGTTTTGTCTTTTTTTAGTGTATTTCTGTGCATGTTGGTATATAGTAACTCCAGTCATTCATGGGTGGGGGTTCAGGTATGAGCTTTAGCAGCTTTGACGTCAGTAACACCTACGTTAGTCATGGACAAATGGAACGTTAGTGGATGTAAACATGGCTCAGAATGACTCAACACAATAAATATGAGGCCTGTCAGAGTAGTATTAATGTGAATGGAAGGAATGAAATTTAACCAAAGAGAAGCATTAAAGTCATAGTATTAAAGTATTAAAGTCATAAATTCATCCTAATCAAACCTGCAGATACTCAGGTTGTATATTTGTAGATCCACTATAATCTGTAAACTGTAATTCACATGTGTAAATAATGAACTGCGACAGAATATTGTTCAAATTTATTTATTTTTCTGAAGAAATTTCAGGTTGTTCATGGATGTTCAGGTTATTAACATTTTGTGCGAAAGGACAGTTTAGTTTATGAATATAGACATTTTAACATGTATTTATACTTTTTTTCACTAAAATCAAAGATAAAAGTTTGTAGTTGTCATTATTTATCGGTTCTTCTGTTATTTTACTGATCTGATCCACTTTAGAGCACGTTGGGCTGAATGTGGAACCTAAATTAAATGACTATGACACCACTATAGGTTTTATAAAATATTGTATTTAGGTCCTCTTGTTGAAAATATTAATTGTTAAAGCTTGACTAGTTTCATCATTAAAAACAGCCTGAATTCTACAGAATAAGCATCATTAAATGTAAAATGTGGAGTCGTTCTCCTCTGTTTGCTGTGGATGATTAGAGCTCTGCTGCCCCCCAGTGGTGACGTCTCATATCACGTCTATTAAACTGGACAAAGTTTTCACCACTTTTTCAGTTTTTACCACGAAGATTACTTCACAATAAAGACATGAGGATAAAAAATAACACAAATAGTAAAGACATCAGTGGCCCAGTAGGACATTAAATGTAGGTTTTATGATGTTTTCTGGATTAAAACGTCTAAATGAACTAATATTCTGTTTGGTGATGATGATGATGATGATGATGATGATGATGAAATAACGCTGTCTGTGTTCTTCATCGTCTCCAGACTCGTCCTACTCCTCCTCACCTCACCTCAGCCATGGCTGAGAACATCTTGGCCGCTGCCTGCGAGAGCGAATCCCGCAACGCCGCCAAGAGGATGCGCCTTGAAGCCTATCACGTACGTTCTGACGGGGTTTTCAGTCTATACATCATACATCTATACAACTGTGTCCTCAGGGTTCAGTTAAATTCAATAAATACACCAATTACACTGATACGGGAAGGTCGTGGTTTCAGAGACTAAAGTGAAAACTGAAGTAAACCTGTCAGAGGCTTCTGTTCTATTGGAATTTATTTATGGAAATGTTTCAGTCTAATCAACTCAAACACGGAGTAAAATGTTTGGGATTTTGTTATTTATTTATGTATTTACTTATTTTTTCCTCAAAAAAAAAAAGTAAAAAGAAAAAAAATGAAAATGTTTTTTTAGATGTTTGGAATGAAAAATGATGTAAGAAAATGTTTTTTTGTTTTTTTTTTCCTTTAATGAAATAAACAGGTCAGCGGTGGTTCTTATATAAACCCCCTTTTCCACCAACATTCACAGGAACTTTTATTACCAGGAACATATTCACCTGGTAAATGAGTTCCTGTTAATCTGAGTGGTTTGGGTTTTAGCCTCAAAGTTCAGGAAAATGTATTTAGATCAGACTTTGACTTCAGACTGTTTTTTTTTTTTTTTTTAATCGTGTTCAATAAATAACATCCAAGTTTATTATCCAGAAATAATTCAGATTGTTCATCTTTGTTCATTTTATTGGTAATTTAATTCATTTTCTTGATTATTTAGTGTGTTTTGTTCATTTTGTTTGTTATTTTGTTCATTTTCTTCAGTTTTGTTCATTTCTGTTCATTTTGTTGATTTTTTTTTTAATTTTTATTGTTTTGTTGTTATTTCTGTTGTTCCATCTCTTTCCTTTCCTGGATTATTTCTGCACTTGTGTGTATTTAGGATTGACAGAGAGTTTTTAGTTGGTAATTTAGATGGAAACTCACTGAGGTTTTTCAGATTCAGAGTAAAGTTATAGTTCCTTCGGTGGAAAAGTTGTGTTTTCATCCTAATTCTTCCAGAATCCCCAACGTTTCCCATTTCATGTACTAAATTTTACTGCAGCTCTTCTCCAAAACCTGAGACGTTCTTCTTTCCACTAAAACGCTGATGAATCCAAATGTAGATGTGAGACAACATTAGAAAAACGTCTCCAGACAAAAAAAGTTGAAACTGCGAAAAGTTTTGGGTTGAAGGAGAGTTGGGATGAAAATGTTTCCCAGTAGGACTGAACCTGACCTCTGACCTTATGGACGACTTACTTTACTTTTATAATCTGACCCCCCCCCCCACCAGGATGAAATCTCTCTGGACAAACCGTCCAGCGGGGGCGGCGGCCTGAGGGACCCGCCCTCCCTCGCTCACTCCGCCTACTCGCTGGCTGCCTCCGCCTTCTCCTCCCAGGACACTCAGCTCTACATCAACGGAGCCGGACTCAGCTACGGTTACCGTGGATACCCGGGCCTGGGGGCCGCCATGCAACACCCCGTCTCCCTGACGACCGGCACCACTGCTCAGAGCAATGGTGAGGACGGAACGGAAGGTTATGAGAGTCCGAACACAAATGAAACCACAACACAAACCAAAACACAACAATGAAACGTCGGAGCCAAATGAAAATAAAACAAGCACAAAAACTGGTCATTTTACACACATTTGACAGAAAATATACAAAAAAATATAACTGTGATCAAATATGAAGCACACATACAGGCAGGTCCATGTAATGTTTCAGATGTGACTTTAATTCAACAGGTTTAACATAAACATCACATTCATTGGTGTAAAATACAGTTCATCTTCTTTTCATGGTCCTCTGATTTGATCCATTTGGATGTTCAGAGGCTCCATGGGTTTTTTTTGTTTGTTTTTTGCACAATATTTTTATTGGTATTCAAATTTTATAATGAAAGGTAAACAAAGTAAATAATAATATACTGTACATATGAACATCAATCAATCAAATTTTATTTGTATAGCGCCAAATCAGAACAAAAGTTATCTCATGACACTTTACATATCAAGTCAGTCGAAACCGGGCTCTAAGCCAATTTACAGAAACCCAACAGAATTCTGAACATGAATCAATACAACACAAACAGTCACACACACACCCATTCATGTATATGTATGATGATATGATATGTATATAAAAATAATATACAAATATTGTTATGAACATGTATACATATACGTAGAAATAAAATGAAACTACAGCAGTCATGAGAATGAAAAATAAAACAGTAATAATTTCGGTGTCATAGAGGCTCCGTAGTTACCATGGAAACACCGTCATCTTCTACAACATTGATTCACCAGTAAAACCCATGGAGTTGGAACAATGACAGTGGATGGACACACTGGGTTTATGTTCAGTTAATGACATTTTATCGTCAAAACGTCGTTTTTTCTTCAGTTTTCTCTATTTTCATATAATAACCATTGAATGTACTCTGAGCTTTTATGAACATCTACATGATCAGTGAATGAAATAATAGGAAAATACTGTATTTACACTGAAAAATGCCAAATACAGAGGATAATATTATAATAAATAATAATAAACCACTTAAAGAGAAAAATCCATTTGGAAGTCGACACAAAAGTGGTTCTGGGTCTTTATGTGCTAAAGTATTTTAGTTACTATTTTTGAGTTGGTTCATTAGAGACACTTGTTTTTACATTCACTTATTCATATCTTTGCTGAAAAAGTCACTTTTTTGTCGTTTTTTTTTCTGGTTTGATATAATCTTTGAATGTCCTCTTAGTTTTTATGAACATCTAAATTAAATATAAAAAATGTAAAATACAGAGGATAATAATATAATAAATGGTCATGAATCACTTTAATCACTTTACAAATGTTATATATAGAGAAAAACTGCCTTAACAGTGCCACTGGGCCTTTCTGGGTTAAACTACAGAAGCTCTGATGGTGAAATAGCTCCAGATGTTCATGTCTGAGGTCAGTCCTAACCTCATGTCTCTGTCTCCTCTTCATGTCCTTCTCCGTCCACTTCAGGGCCTACAGACCTCAGCATGAAGTCCCTCTCCTCCGTGAGCATCACTAACTCCTCCGCCGCCAATAGCAGCCTCGGGGGGCGGAGCGGCGGCGGCGCGGGAGGGGGCGGGGCCTCCACCCAGCTCAGCCAACCGGAGATCACGGCCGTGCGTCAGCTGATCGCCGGCTACCGGGAGTCGGCCGCATTCCTGCTGCGCTCGGCCGACGAGCTGGAGAACCTGATCCTGCAGCAGAACTGATGTGGGCGGAGCAAAACGCCATCGCACGCCAACACACACACTTCCCTTTAGTGTCCGTCTTCGTCCCACACCTCCTCTTCCTCCTCCTCCTCCTCCTCCTCCGACCCCAGCGAAGGAGCTCCCAGACTCTGAAAGGATGAATCTCTTCGCCTCCTCTCGGAAGCACCTCACAATCAGCAATGCACTCTGGGAGATGGAGTGTGGAGGAGGCGAAGAGAAGACGAGGAGGAGGAGGAGGAAGGTGCTCCGTGGAAAAAGACTCCTCCTCCCCCTCCTTCGTCCTCCTCATCCAGTTTGTGGGTGAAAAGTGGAACTCCAACAGAGCGCTGCAGGAACGAGTCGTTAAACCTGGCACGAGTTTTCAATCGTTTGGTTTTTGATTTGATGGCGGACGTGGCGGTTTAACCCGATTGGTCAACTCAACCCACAGAAAGGGAAAGCTCCACCCATATTAGCGATGCCATTAGAATCGTATGTTCATGTCCACGTAGTGAAAAGCATTGCACTGGTCGAGAACGTGGAACATCTCAGCGTCGCAGTTCCACCTCCATTTACAGTAAAAACGTTTTAAAGAGGCGTCCTTGTTACTATGGCGACACTTTGCGATACCTAACCTGCATAAGTACATCTTTCCAGGGTGGTTCTACAACTAAGTACTTGTGAAATTATTTTTAACCCTTAAAGACCTAGAACTGTTTTGGTCGACTTCTAATTTCTTCACTTCTAACAGTGAAAATCATGTATTTTCTTATGTTTAATTCACTGATCATGTAGATGTTCATTAAAGTTCAGAGTAAATTTAAAGGTTATTATATCAAAAAACAGAGAAAACTGAAGAAAAAGTGACTATTTCAGTCAAATCTCTCATTAACTGAACTTAAACCCAGTGTGTCCATCCACTGTCATTGATCCAACTCCAAAGGTTTTACTGGTGAATCAATGTTGTAGAAGATGACCGTGTTTCCATGGTAACTAAGGAGCCTCTGAACGTCCAAATGGGTCATATCTGATGACCATGAAAAGATGAAGAACTGTATTTTACACCAATTATTTGCATGAATCAATAGGATTAATGGACCCACAGGTGTTAAACAGTTTAGATCAGTAGATGGTTTTGGTGGACGGTGGATGTTTGGGTCTTTAAGGGTTAATTAAGGCTTAATCGACATTTTCCAAAGCGCCAGATGCAGATTTTTATGTCTCTGTTCGACAGCTGTAATAAAATACTCACAGTCACAGAAAAATTTATTAGATCACCCCTTAATTTCTTCCATTTCTTGTTCATTTTAATGCCTGGTCCAACTGAAGGTCCATTTGTTTGGACAAATATGATAACAACAAAAATAGCTCATTGTAGTTTAATTTCAGAGCTGATTATTTATTCATTTAACATGTTTTCTTGATAAAAACCAAAATCACTTCAGTTCTTTCATCAATATCTGTGTCATTGTACTGACAAAAACAGTGCTTTTAGACATTCCGTGTTTTCTTTTCTGTCTGTTTTAGTCACATGATACACACAAGAGTTTGCACGTGATTGCATAACCATTGTTTTTGATGACTTTTGATGGTCTAACTATTTTTTCCGCGACTTTAGAGGTACCATAAAACCTTTCACTGAAGGTAAAGAATCGGCCCAGATACTGGTTTACAGGCGACATATCAAAAACATCACTTGAACTGGTTTTAAACGTTAAATCGTCGTATTAACGCTCTGTTCCTGCAGCGCTCGACGCCCTGTGATTCTAACAACAAAAATAATACATAACTCCCTGAATTCTTACTACTGAAGCCGTTTGATTTGGCATTTCTTCTTGTTTTTTTGTTGTTGTTGTTGTTTTTTGTTTTTTGTTTTTTTTACATCTCTTCCCGAGAAACAAAGACCGAAGAGGAGTTTCTTAAAAGATTAGCACTAACGATGGAAAACTGGAACTGGAAAGAGAGAAAAAAAAGCTTCAAAAAGGAGAGGAACTTTTCTTTGTGCTCGCTTGTATATAAGCTCTCTGTGTCCTATAGCACTTTTCCCTCCACCTCAACAACTCACCCCCCCGACCCTTGACCTCTGACCCCGAGCCTCGTCCCCACCCCTTTTACCCAGGGAGCAAATGTCTACTTATGCATCCAAGACCACCAGGAAATACCTCAGACCAGACCTGCCAATTTCATTTTCAGTCGCAGAAAAAAAAACAAAAACAAAACAAAAAAAAAAAACACCCAAGTGAACAGAAGCCAGTTTACTCACCACCTGATGTCTTCGAGGTTTATACACTTTTTCGGGGAAACGGGGGGGGGAGAATCAAACGATATTGCGCAAAAAGACCTTGACGATGAAGCATTTGAGAACTTTTCTTTGACGTGTGCGGGTTTGTTCGTGTGCTGCTGTAAATAATTAATCAGTTCGTGTTGAAACTTGAGAAGAATCAGAGCTGACGTCTCCTCGGACGGAGGCGGAGTGGGCGGGGCAACGTCCATGACTGGTGGCGACTTTACCTCCCGCTTCGACTTTTTACAAATGTAGACGCCAACAAAACCTCAGCTTCTTTCTGTTCAATCCCTCCTCCTCTTCCTCTTCCTCTTCTCCTTCTTCTTCTTCTCTCCATTGGACCTACTCTTCTTCTTCTTCTTCTTCATGGACCTAAACGTCCTCGTCCTCCTGGTGTCCTCCGGGTTCCAGAGGAGGTCGAGGGCGGCTCTGTCTGACTGTGTTTGTCTGTTAAACTGATGGCCATTACTATTATTATTCTTGTTCTTATTACTCTTACGATGATTCTAACGATGGACTTTCATGTCGCTGCTGCTATAAAACCGGACCTTCTGCCATAGACCTGAAACCTCAACGAAGCCGAGGCGTCGGCTGTTTCCTGCCGACCGAGCGACTCGACGGCCGCAACGAAGCAAAAACGACTCTGAACTCTGAACCTTTTGTCCCGCCTTCATCCGGTTTCACGTGCGCTCTTTCCCACCGGTTGGTCGGTTTATTTACCGCCGCTCCATAGCGCTGACGTCTGGGTTTGCGTTTTCTAACTGTGAATTCTCTTTTTTTGACGTTTCTTTACATGTTTTCATCTTGGGGAGGGAGGGGTGGGGGTGGGGTGGGGGGTACTAGTGACGTCTCGTACCTTCGTCACAGTCGTCCAGCGTCTAAAGTCACTAGATTTCCACGACCTGTTTCTTCTGAACAAACTGACGCTCCTGTAGATTCTGCAAACCACAGATACGCACAGATTCATATCAGCGTTTCTAGAGTTGAGGGACCGCTTTAGTTCCCTTGAGCATGAGCTGCTGAAGTTTAAAGACCAGACACTGTGTCAAAGCTGCCGTTTCAACGCGTCTCCTAATCTGACTTCCCCGATCGATACCCAAACAAATATCCTGATGTAGAGACTAAAACAAGCTGGATTAGCACCGACCGCTAGGTAATGCTAATCTTTGAGTCATCATTAGTCGCTTTTCCATTGGACATCCGCGCAAAACTTTACCGATATTTACTAAATGTTAAAAAATAGAAGTGAAATTGAATAAAAGTACAAACCATACATGAAAGGATATACTCTGAGATTCTATTAAAGGGAGTTCAACCATGAAAGAAAAAGACACACCTCTACTTTATCTCCTGTTTAATGGTCTTATATTAGATTAAAAGCATCACAAGTCGCTTTTCCATTGGACATCTGTGCAAAACTTTACCGATATTTACTAAATGTCAAAAAAACAGAAGTGCAGAATGTCGGTTTTTCCATTAAATCATAAATGCGATGATTTGTTTATTTATTATTGCGACATGACACGAGAAGTCATTCCATAAACATGGTGATGAACATAAATATGGTGTTGATTTACAGATATATTCATTATTATTATTATTATTATTATTATTATTATTATTATTATTATTATTATTATTATATATTAGCCCTCTATCTCGTACTAAATTAAAAAATGATTCAGTTTCCTGGTGTGTCCACACATACCGCACCATGTTTTTTAAAAAACTCTTCTTCCTCGCTTGTTGTAACGTCCAACAACATTCTTTTTTTTTTTTTTTTTCACAAATGTGACTCAAGTTGTGGAAAAAGGTTTTTCCATTGGAGTTTTGCGTGGTATACAAATTGGGCTATGTCTGGAAAAACCACCTCTTGCTAGCACAAAAACTTTTAATTAAAAAACGAGAGTTTAGGTGAAATTTTCATTCTTCCATTAGGTAAATTTTTTTGCACAAGTGATATTCGCACAATTTGAGGGTCAATGGAAAAGCGACTATATTTGCTCGTATCTGTCGGAGCCCAGTTCTGCTGGTACCAGCAGTCAATAAAACTCATCTGCATCCACCTCCCAGCGCCCAACGAGGAAAATAACTTGGGTTAAAACATAACCGGAGAAAGTGCAATGAGAAGTGTTAGTATGAAACATATTTTTAGTTCAGGAAGGTGAACACCATCTGTGGTTTGCAGACACAGGTCAGTGTGTTGGATTTACAGTCGCTGGTTAAATTCCACTTGATTTCACCGACGCTTCGAGGCTTCGGAATGACCCAAATCCGACCAAAACCCTGTGTTTCTGCCGCGGGTTTATCCTCCTTATTCGACCGCCGTCATTCCCTGTAAGGCCGTAAAGCGAAGCGTCGGTCGGCTGTGAACAGAAGCGGGACCCTCCCACTGTTTGCATGTCCCCCCCCACCCCATCCACCCTACCCGAGGGACTCCCATGATGCACTGCTCAGGCGAAGACGAAGCGGAGGAAGTGGAAGAGGGGGTTTTCTTTTGATTTGCAATGCAGCTGATAATCATAGCATCCGGTGAGTGAACCTCCTCCATCCAAACGTCGACCAATCACCACCAACCGACACGTCAGATCTGTTGGAAATGTTCACATGTAAATTATTTAATTTATGAAAACTGATTTGTTTGACTTGTTATTAATGAATGTTTTATTTCTGTCCTGATTTTGTTTTTGTTCTTTCTTTGTGTTTTTTTTTTTTTTTTTTTTTTTTTTACAAAACGGGAAGCTCTGTTTAAAGTAACGACACAAGAGAAATATGCAAAAAATGTAAAAAAAAAAAAAAAAAAAAAATGAAGAAAAGGAGGAGGGAAGGACGGGAAGGTGGTGTGGCAGGAGTCGATCAGAGGTTTGGTTTAAGGCCTACAGGATGAGGTCCAATCAGATTTGACCCCCGTGCAGACCTCCTGTCTTTATGAACTCCGTTGACACCACCACGCCGTCCTTCTGTCTCCGGCCTGATCCTCACTGTGCTCCACCTACTGCCATCGACCCGGCACCGACGGGACGCCCGGACGAATCGCTCTTGCAAAAGTACTTTTTCCTGTTTGGGTTGAGTCACGTAAAGATCTGTCGCAACTCGTCACATGTGCACAGGAACGCTCTGTAAATCCTGCTGCTTTGGCTGTTTGTTTTTTTTTTATTTTTTTCTTTGCACGTTTGTGATTTTATAAACCTTTAAAAACATTCAACACGTCCCATCAGGAGCAAAAAGGAACCGTTTTCATCTCAGTTTTAAGTTGGTTTCAGGATTGACGTCGGTCTCGATTCTCTGACAACAAAAACAAAAACATTTAACATCTTCAGTGAGGTTTAAGGATCTGAAAAGGGGCAGATCTGGACTGAGTTTCACCGACAGAGTTCAGTTCAAACCAGGATTAAAATGAAAAACTAAACCAATTTTAAAAGAGTTGAATCAATATTGAAGTGTTTCTTCATGTAAAATTGCAGTGAAAGAAACTGAATTTAAAGGAAAAAGTGAAGGTTTAAATCTCATTTTTCCATTTTCGTTAAGAAAATATATCATTATTTCAAAAAAACTGTCTTATTTAACTAATATAGACATGATTTCTGACCAAATTAAAGTAAATTAATGAGTAAATAAAAGACAGATGTGTCATATTTGAGACTTTCCTGTGTGTTCTGCTTCATTTGGTTTTTTTTAGAGCAAAATAATGTCATTATTTTACTTTTAACAGTTAAACGTCCGTGAGTTTAACGTTTGAGTTTTGGGTTTCAAGTAAAGAGGCTTAACTAATATAGACACGATTTCTGACCAAATTAAAGAAAATTAATAACTAAACAAAACACAAATGTGTCGTATTTGAGACTTTCCTCTGTTCTGCTTCATTCTTTCAACAGTTAAACATCCATGAGTTTAACGTTTGAGTTTTGGGTTTCGAAAAAAAAAAAAGGCTTAAATTTAATGATTCTCAGATTTAATCTCATTTTAAAGACCGATGCGATATAATTGAAGTAACTGTTGTTGGTTCAACTCAGTCTTAACGTCAGATTTTTACATTTGAGTAAAATCTGCGTCTTGAACCAAACTGAGACTTGGATGAAGAGGCGGACTTTCCTCCTGGACGTTCCGGTGATAATCACCTCCTGCTTCCTGTTGCAGTTTTGGGATCGTTTCATGTGAGATTTGGGTTTTACTTGCTTTTTCTTTGCGTGTTTTCAAACCTGGGTCATTTTTTTTTTTTTTAAATTGCAAACCTTCAGAAAAGGAAAAAAAAAACATGAAAAAAGAGAAACGGCAAATGACAATCCGTAGAGAGGTGTAATTTGTCACTGTTTGACTTCATTCCTGCAGAACGGAGAAGAATCCGAGTGTTTTAGCCATAATCAGAGCGTTCGGACCCTAAACTCCGCCTCCTCCTGTTGTCGTCGATGTCGAAGCAAACGGCCGACGCGTTTCCGTTTTTTAGTATCACATGGTTATTCACAGTGTTCGGACTCTTCTTAATCTTCTTCTTTTATAGATATATTTTGTAGTGTGAGTAAACTGGTCTTTTCTGAGAAGATATTTTGTACAATAATCCAACAGCCTGTACCTGCACATTCCAACAGCGTGGATGTCAACAAACAAACAAACAAACAAACAAAACAAACTCCGACCGGCATCACTTGGCTTCTGAAACGCTGCCGTCAGATCCAGCGTCTCTTCTCGTTGTCGGCGTCTTATTCTGATCTAAAGGTTCTGTTTACACTCCACTGACGGCGTTGAAACTCATTCAGTCGATGTTCGAGGACGTGGACGCAAAAAAAAAAAAAAAAAAAAAGGGTGAATTCAGGCTCTCAAAACGTTTGTTCAGACGATGAATTCACAAAGACACAGCTGGATTCAACTGGATTTATTTGGATTCATCTGAATTTACCTGGATTCATCTAGATTCAACTGCATTAATCTGGATTCAACTTGATTTGATTGGATTCAACCAGATTCAATTGGATTCAACTTGATCCAATTAGGTTCATCTGAATTAAACTGGATTCATCTGGATTCCACTGAATTCAACTTGATTTATTTGGACTCAGTTGAATTCAATTGGCTTCAACTGGATTCAGCTCAGAATCCAAAGGTCGGCTTCAGAATCTGTAAAATGTGCAGTTAAACCCCAGCGATGGAAAAAACTTGATCCTGTATCGACAGAAAATCTGAAAATTAGGACGTTATTTTCATATATTATTTATTTATTTCCTCAGTTTTTCTGGACATTTCTCTGCATTTTCGCACATTTTTTGTTCCATCATCATTTAAGAATATATTTCTATTAAGAATCTAATTATTTTGACAAAAAAATCAAATTTTGAAAAGTTTTTTTTAGATATTAATTAAAAAAGATAATTGTCTTTATAAATATAATTACTAGTTTTTTTCAAATTAATTTGAGAAAACTAATCATATTAATGAAACTGTCATTGGCTTGAAGTGTAGGTTTGTTATTTGACATTGTGTCAGTATTTACAAGAATTATCATTATTTCTCATCATTTGAGAAGTTATGCAAATACTTATTTTATTTCTTATTTTATTTCATTATTTTGAGAAATTCACTGCATTTTGTTCTGTATGGAAGTCCATTAGTGCCACCGCAATGAAATAAAATAATGATTCAAACTTTCACATAAAATCATCACTTTGAGATAATTTTGAAAAAGTGTCTCATTTAAAAAAATCCTCAGATTTCTAAGAAATGTATTAATTGATTTTGAGGTAATTCATTATCTTCATTCATTCTTTTGAATAATAAATAAAAGTAATTTGAGAAAATATTTTTTTTAATATATTTAATATAATATTATTTTTCTATTTTATTTTCTCATTGTTTTCAGGCTATTTCACAAAATTTTGAAAAGCTTAATTTTTTTAAAATTTTTTTTATTTGTTTATAAAATATCAGTATTTTTGCTACTTGTCATTTTTAGACGTTCACTCATTATTTTATTGGACTTTTTCATCTCAGTATAAATGAACCTCCGTAGATGATTTAATCAAAACTGAATCTGAAGCTTCATCTGATAAAAAGATCCGATCGTTAGCTACGTTTTCACAAATAAAACCTGACGTCAAAATGTTGAATCTGAGCCGAACCGTCTGAACCGTCCTGTTGAACCTGTCCAGAACCAGACAAACCCGTCTAGAACCCGATGGACCCGTCTAGAACCTGTCGGTGCATTTTCCGTCGGTTCTGAATCCGGGTTCCGTGATCGGAGACGTGATGCCGGTCGAGTCTCAATCCTTCACGTGTGAAACTCGACACGTACTCGTGTAGAAACAAACATGAAACGTTGTGGATCCTTTTTATTTTTCTATCAAGGACGCAATGAAGCGGCTTCGCGGGCCGTGGTTCGGTCCGGTTCCTCTTCGTGGTGCTTTCCGTTCTTCGTTTGGGTTCTTTTCTCTTCATCTGACTGCGAACAGGACTCCGAACCGTATCTGAACCGTATCTGAACCCGGCTCTGACCTGGTTCTGAACCCGGCTCTGACCTGGTTCTGGACCGGGCTCTGACCCGGACTCTGGACCGGACCCCTGGTTTCCTCCACCGGGTCTGGTGGACCCTGAACCCAATGTGAACCCAGTTTCCCGACCCGGTTTGACTCAGTGAAGTGTGATGTTTACATGTACAGACTCTTTCTGGTTTTTCTCTTGGTTTCGGGTTTCGTTCTTCATCTTCCTCGTCGGTTCTGACTCGATCCGTTCCTTCCTGAACTCAGCGTTTCACACCTGAAGCCTCTGACTTTAACGATGATTGGATTCAGTCGCTCACGTTCCTTCACCTGGAATCAGACTTTATTTATTGAACAGACGTTTAGTTTTTAATTCTCTGAAAAACCCCGATTATCGTTCAGTTAATAGCAAATAAAATAAAATACTAAAAATGAGTTTGGATGTACGGAGGCCTGTTACTGCCACCACGGCGGAAAAAAATCTGTAAATAATGAGAAACTTTCACCAAAAAAATGTGAATGTAATTATTTCAGTATTTATATAACGTTTGACACAATAAAAGTAAAGGTTAATTTCATTATTTGATCATTTACAAGTGTTTTATTATTGTAAGAAAATAATTCATTACTTGTTGAGAAATGTGTTATTTTAAGAAAAGTTCAACTGAGAAACTATTTGGTCATTTTTAAGAAACAAAGTCATTTTTTCAAACATTTTGCCGTAATTCTCATTATTTTGAGAAATGAGTAACTTTGTGAAAACAAAATCCTCATTTTAAAAGATATTAAATAAATAAAGACTTTCATGTTTCTTTGATACAGTGTTATTTTCATGTCTCATTATTTTGAGACAAATTTGAAAAAGTATTACCTTCAATGATTTTGACAAAATAATTTGAGAAAACTGAGAAAATAAGATGATTTCAATAAAATATTCTTTTCAGAAACAGTCAGTTTTTCTAAAAACAAAAGAATTTTGACACGAGTCATGATTTGATTAAAAAAACAACCTAACAATCCAAAAATGTATTTGAAAAAAAAAAAAAAGACTGAAGTATTTTGAGAAACAAAGTCATAATTTATTGATTTAGATGATAGTTTATAATTTGAATAATTATTCTATAATATTTATTTTAGATTCTGTTTTATTATTTTGATAAAATGTGTCATTTTATGGATAAAGTTTCTCATTATTTACATCATTAACTTATTCGCAGATGTTTTTTCTTATTGGTTGAATCCGTTTCCGTAGAAACATCGTCATGGTGATGTCGTTTTCTTTACTCGTTCTCTGTGAAGATTCGTCGTGCGTCTGATCTCACCGTCGTCGTGACACCGATGGTTGACTTGGTTTTTCTTCTTCTTCTTTTTCTGTTTTTGTTTTCTTTTTTTCGGTGGGGGGTCGAGTCGTGTGTTTGTCTGCTCGGCTCGGGGGCCTGACCTTTGACCTCTCGGTGGACTCCACAGCACACAGATCTGAGTGGGGCCACGTCGAGCCTCAGTGAATGAAAAGCCATGTAAGACCTGGACCTGAACCTGGACCGGGACCTGGACCGGGTCTTTAGTCTATTAGTATATTTAGCAAATCCTTAAACTGACAAAACTCAACCTCAGGAAAAAAGTCACGGACATCACTTTTCTAAACCACGACGAAGCGAAGGCCCGTTTCCCGCTCTTTGATACCGGACGACTCTGGTTTTTCTATTTATTGTGTTGATGATTTCTTCTCTAGAACAGTGACGCCTTTGACCTGTGGCTGAATATTTTGATTCTTTAGAAAAGTGTTGATAATATATGTGATCGAGGAAAAAAAAAAAAACGAACTGAAAAGTGAATCTAGTTTATTTTCTGAACATATCATCTGGTCCACGACAAAAACCAATGATGGAAACTGAGCTTTCTTTCTTTCTTTCTTTCTTTCTTTCTTTCTTTCTTTCATGTGATGTCGCTGCTGAAGCTGAAACGTTTCTGGACTGAAAAAAAAAAAAAAAAATTGTGACCATTTTTATTTTTTATTTTTTGTTAGTTTTTTGTTTTCCTCCCGAGCTGTACGTCACAAAGCTAAATATACTAATAAAACAGTGTGTTATCTATCGAACGGCACGGCCTCGTCTTCTGTTCCAACAGGGTTAGAACCACAAGAACCAAACAATGGAGCACAAGTACACACACACACACACACACACACATACACACAAATACATACGTACACACACATACATACACACATACATACACATACAAATACACACAAATACATACATACACACACACACATAAATACACACATACCTACACATACACACACACACATATACACACACAAATACATACATACACACACATAAATACACGTACACACAAATACACACATACACTCACACAAATACACGTGCACACACACAAATACACGCACACACACATAAATACACACAAATACACACATACACTCACAAATACACGCACACACAAATACACACATACATACACAAATAGATGCACACACAAATACACACATGCACACATAAATACACAAATACACGGATACACAATATACACATACACACAAATACATACATACACACATAAATACACACATACATAAATGCACACAAATACACATATACTCATAAATACATGCACACACAAATACATACACACACACACAAATACACGCACACACACAAATACACGCACACACACAAATACATACACACACACAAATACACGCACACACAAATACACACATACACTCACACAAATACATGCACATAAACACACACACAAATACTGGCACACAAATACAGACATACACACATAAATACTCACATACACAAAAATACACACATACACACAAATACACACATACACAAATACACATAAACGTACGCACACATACACGAATACGCACACAAATGCAAACACATAAACACACACACAAATACTGGCACACACAAATACATACACATAAATACACACAAATACATACATAGACACACATACAACTACATGTACAAATACACACATAAATACACGCACACACATATACACAAATATACACATATACTCACATAAATACATCCACACAAATATGCACATTCATACACACATCCACACAAATATGCGAATACACACACAAATACACACATACATACACATAAATACATGCATACATACAAATACGTACATACATACACAGACACACACAAATGCACGTACACACGTATATACACAAATGTACAAATACAGATACACACATCCATGCAGATAAATACAAAGTAAAACCAGAGCCATGAACATCTGTGAAGTAAAAATAAAACACAACACATGCATCAAATGAGCAGCATCATTTACCCAGAGTTCTGTAAAGTTATTGTGTTAGTTCTCATTTCAAGAAAGTAAATATTTACAGAAAATGTGTCTTTTTTTTTTTTTTTTAGAAAGTTTTTGTTATATTAAGAATTTAACCCATTAATAATGTTTTTTGCCATTATATTATTTTAAAAATGTCATTTTTACAAACAATATCTTGAGAAAAACAGTTTTAGAAAAATTATATATGTATTATTTTTACTAGGTTGTTACTATGAAAATGTGTAATTCTATTCACATATTAAGTTATTTTCTCCAACTTTTGAAAGTTTAATTTTAATATTATTTTATCATTATTTAGAAACAAAATCTCATACTAATAACAACAGTATGACATTTTTTGGGTGAAATTAAGGGAAAATGTAAAAAAGGAAAATGAATACAAAGTTTCCTAAGTTTATAATTTTTTTTAAAATTTTTTTTTAAACTTTTTTTTTTAGAAAGTTTTTGTTAATTTTGAGAATTTGAGACATTAATGTTAGATATTATTTTTTCAGTATTTAGACAAACTCATTGTTTTGAGAGACAACATAATGAATTTGACACTTGAAGATGTTACTCCATAATTTGGGGAAATTAAGTTTATTTTTTAGGAATTCTGCGGTTCTTTGCTTCTACTTTCAAAACACCAAAAATAATAAAATGCCATTCTTTTCTCCAGTAGCTGTTAAACATCTGTAATAATATAATGGTTTTATGACTAAAAAATAAAGAATAAAATCAAAGTGATGGATTGAGTCATAAAACTGTGAGGTTAAATGTGTTGTGTTTGTCTGACACCTAGTGGTCATGTTATAAACTACAGCATCAAACACATGGAACAAGTTTCTGTTCACATTCACACACTTTATCCTGTAAAACCAAAGCAGAAGAATTAAGACAAGTTAAGACAAAGTTTAGTCAAATGACATTAATGATGCAGATTTTTTGTCCTGTTGTAGACTTAGGTTTAACTCCACCTAAACCAGATTCATATTTAAATCAGTGCAGAGCGTCACACCTCAGGGATCGAACGGACGGAGCTGCTCCTGACTCAGATTCTGTTCTTCAGCCTTTTATCTGTTTATTATCTGTTGGAGATTTTTTTTTTTTTTTTTAATTCACAGATCTGATCAGATTCACACTGATCTGAACTAGTCATATTTCCTAGTTAACCCTTTCATGCATAAATGATGAGAACATTATTGAAGATTTTTTTTTTCCTGAGTCTTTTTATTCCTTTTTACACATGAAAATAAATAAATAAATAAATAAATAAATAATTATGATCCTATTTTTCATGGAGTGACAAAAATGTTCACTCAGCTGGACACCATTCGTTCAATTTTAGACGCAAAGAAACATGTATTTACTGATATACTGTGAAAATTATGACATAAAACATGTTTAATGCTGCTATTCTGATGTTTTCTCACATTTTAACAGCCTTTTTGTTTAAAAATAAATGAAATTGTTAATTTTATTTAATTTAATTAATGGTAAAAATTGTTAAACGTGTAACTGCAGATCAGGTTTATCTAGAACAGCAAACTTACATTAATGGGATGAATTACAGTGTATGGGATGATGCATAAGTGTCCTCTGTGTGATATGGAACTAAAACAATAAAATCTATAAATATACAAGAGAATACCTTTGAACAGCTGTCCACTGTATGCATACTGTATGCATACTATGCATGAAAGGGTTAAATAAAGGTTGATAAATTATAAAATAAATGGATATGATTTTAGTCAGACACTGATGTATCATAATAATTCAGGTTTATTCTTTTATTTATTTATTTAGAAATTTTTATGAACAATTCTTAAACATACAATCTAAACACAAACAAAATTTAAAAAAAAAAGATACACTCATCTGATAAATGTACAGATCAGAACTATAAAAAAAAAAGAAGAAGACAAGAACAAAAGAATGTAATAACACAACAACACTCAGGACTGCTACACAGTAAATTTAATTCAGGTTTTTTCAATAAGTCCGCCATTTTCTCCTACGCCACCGTTCACTTCCGGTGGCAGTAATGCACAATGCATTGTGGGATAGATGCTGTCACTACTGTACTGCAAAGCCCGGGAAATTAAAAAAAAAAAAAAAATGTACAGATGCATTGTGGGATTTTTAACTGTTGAAGTCACAGAAGGCGACGAAAATACGGATTCACAACAGCAGTGAGAGACATATTTCTATTTTATTTGTATTGTATTTTACTCGCCACGCTTTAAAAGTATTTTTATGAGGATAAGGTCACTGATATTTGACTGTTCACCGCAGGTTCCGTTAGCATGGTTTGGTTAGCCGCTAATGCTAATGTTAGCTGAAGTCTGGGTAACATTTAGGAGCTTTACAGCCGTTAAATAAGTTTAAAAGTTGTGTTTGTGGTATTTGTCAGCTTTATCCCAATGAAATAGACAGAGCTTAAGGGAAGGTTAACATCTGGTCAAATAAAATAAGTTACCATAATCTACACCCAATTTATATTTTTGGGTAGGTAAGTACTTATACTAGCCGTGAAGCTAGAGTTCTTCTGTATGCGACACCTATCAGTAAACAAAGGGTCTGGAATCCAACTTTTCTGTTTGTGGTCTTTACTTAAAACTTAGATTGATACAAACAAAGGTGAATTTCTAAATTAAATTACACAACGGTCAGAAGACTGTGATGCTCCAGGCTTCCAGTTCCGCTTCTCTTTCTTTAGGTTTTATAATCTCAGCAGCCAATAGAGGGAATGCACATACGTCACTTCCCCCCCTGGGCCACGCCCCTCTAAGTCAGACTGAGTGGCACAAACAAACCGTCTCAACATGGAGGAGCATAGCAGTAACTACAGCGAAACTGGGAAAAATGTGGAATATAACATGAAATTAAGGACAATTGGACTGGACATGGATCCATACAAGCTACCAAACAACAAGTGGTCTATGAACATTGATATGTGGACGGAAATCTTGTATCCTGACATTTATATGAACCTGATTTCAACGCTGGGAAAATCCACAATGCAAAGGCTGAAAGCACACAAAAGACAAAGAGTTGTTGACATCCTTATCATCGTTACTCAGAGGATTACAGCTGGTGAGTGCTTTAATTCAACATACTATTGTTTTGGAGGTTTTCTGTCAGTGCAGATGTATTTTCTTGGTGGCGATTTGGGCGGTAAAGGCCCAGCAGTAGTGCTCACAGTTCACTACTGATTGACTGGAGTTGAACCCTTAGTATTGACCCAAGTGAGTGGATGATCTACTGGTACTGTGGAGATTTAAGGAGAGTTAACATCAAATACTGGATCCAACACAGATCCAACAGCTGTGTGCTAGAGTAGCCCCTTATTTGGAAAACTAGATTAGCCTCAGTTTAAGATAGTTTACAAATCATGTTGAGCACAAGGTTCAGAATCACACAACTGAAGACAAAAACGTTTCAGTTATGAAATATAGAACTAAATGACAGATGCTAACATTAAGAGCTGTACTTAGAAGTAATGTTAGCCAAAACGATATGTAATTTAAGGTATGATATTATGCAAGAATACAGCATAAATGAACGTTAGCTGACACAAATCCAGGTTTGGTTGTCTGGATTCCAGTTCTTTCTCTGAATCGCAGCGATCCATCTGCTTCTTCTGTCTTTGGCTTTAGGTTGCCGCTAAAACGATAGCTCCAAGTGCTTTTTAAACCTAGTTGTGCAATCAATGGCACAACAGCTCTTCCCCATTTTTTAAGATTGTTCTAAAGTTTTCGCAGTATTCAAGCCAAAGCTGCTACTCATCTCCCTCTTTCTGCCACTCAGTGGGCAGAACCGCGGTGACTTCAGCTAGCGGTGACGTCACATGCATACACTCTATAGGATTGCATGACACAATGATGTCAAGACTTATGCTATTATTACTTGACATTTATATAATATACGTAAATATTAATAAGAAATCAAATATAAATATGAATTTTTAACTGAAGCACAAAAAAATGGCTCTAACAGTTGTGTTTGTGTTATTTCTCAGCTTTATCCCAATGAAATGGACAGAGTTTAAGGGAAGGTTAACATCTGGTAAAAAAAAAAAAAAAAAAAAAAATTACAATAATCTACACCCAATTTATATTTTTGGGTAGGTAAGTACTAATATTTTCAGGAAAATGTATTTTGAAATGAGAAAAAAATTTGAGGAGTTTTATGGGTGTGAATGTTTGGAAAGTGTCAAAGTTTCGTGCCATCACTCTGGGTTCATTTTATAAAGTCTAATCAATAGACTACATTTATTCCAAATACATTGATATTTGACCATTATATTATTTATGTCATATTCTAGAGACACAGTGTTTAAAATTAATAAATGCATATATCTATACAAAATACATTTGAATGTAATGTTAATATTATTGGTATGTTGTAATTATTGTAAAAAAAAAAAAAAAAAAAAAAAGAAAAGAAAAAAAGGATATGATATTGATAATTGAAATTTAAAAAAAATGTTTAATTTGATAATGTACGATGATTTATTTTTGCTTTGTTAATTTTATTTGTATAATTTAACTGGGTCTATACCATTTCTGTTATTGGGACTATTGTAATGCATTGGTGGAAGGATACTGTGGGAGAGAAGGTCAGAATCACAATTCATTTATTGTCATTGTACAAGTACAATGAAATTGAGGTAGAGCTCTCCAACTTAGTGCAAGAAATTAAAAGGCACAACAAAGACAATAGAAGGCTCACTATTTACATTAGGGAGAATAAAAGACAGAGGTGTAACTAGGAATATTTGTAAAAAAGATATATTGATTTGGTAGTGCAAAATATTTTGACAGTAGTGCAAATGGAATTGGAAAAGTGCAAATGACATGGAAATTTATTGTGAATTTAATGTAATAAAGGTCAGGTGATGGGGTGAGTTCCAGTGAAGTGAGATCGGTGGACGATGAATAAAGATTCTTCCTGTGGAGTTATTCCCTCTCTGCGTATTGCTTCTTCATCCACGACCTCCTAATTTTGGGTAGCACCTCACACTGACCAAGGCACCTCATTATGTTTGGAAGCAAATATATATTTTTAGGCTTTTATCTTCAGTCAGTCAATCAAATTTTATGTATATATCATGTACCAAATCATAACAAAAGTTATCTCATGACACTTTTCATATATATATCTTGACTCTGACACAAATATGTGTTTTTTGTCAGTGGATGAAAATAATCCTAAATGTGTTATTCGATGTGTCCACAGTAGTTTGTTGGTCCTGTGTGTGGTTCTGAACTCCTGTTTACTGAATCATCCCAGAACTTTGCCGACTGCTCTGAGCCGATGGAATATGTGAAACTTCTGGTGAGTAGAGTTGTGTTTATGTTTAGTGGTGATCCAGGGGCTGTAACCCCAGGCATATATGATGGTGGTGTGTAGCTGATGGTACATGTAAACTTGTCCTCTGATGTTCTTCAGATGGGACTGTCCTTCAGCGAGGGGTTGAAGGTCCATCCTGTCCAAGTCTGGCAGATCCACTGTGTGTCAACCAGTCCAAGCAGGTTAGTGTCAGGGTTTCAAACACCAAATTTTGTCCATCTTTCACATTTATATCTTCAAATCATCAGCTGTGGAGAACCACCTTCTCCATAGTGACGACAGAATCGCAGCCACAAGTGTCAAAACCAAGAGTGGAACTGATCCAACGAACTGAAAAAACAGCATCAAAGAGTCCGGCCTCCTTGGTTCTAATGATATAAACTATGTAATGAATTTTATTTTTATTTATTGTAGCCAGTAAATACACCCTGGAATTGAATGTCGTACAGATATATAATTGAATTTGGAAAGTTTTTATCCTCGTTGTTGATAAAAATGACCTTTTGCCTTAGCCATCTCTGGTTCAGATGATTGTGATTCCTGTATTTAATATCACTCGATTCTAATCTCCACTGAAATCTGGCTCCATCATGTCAGTGATGCAAAGTCATAAATGCTCATTTCTTCTAAACTGCCCCTCTTCAGATCCATTTATTTTATTGAATTTCTCTGTTGAATTTCTTTAGTTCTACTCCATAAATGTCATTGTCTGTACTGTATCCAGTGGTACAGTTAGGTAATTTCATTGGTCTGGTGTGATGAGCCTAAATGTACTGGCGGCATGAAGCTTGTTATCCTGTAAAACATTAATTAGCTGAACCATTGTTTAAGTCGCAGGGTTCAAAGCATGTGAAAAAAGTAGTGTCTTATAGTCCGGAAATTGCGGTGTTTCTTTGTGGACATGTTATTGAGTTGTCACTATTGAACGTCTGCTGAATGAGGTGTTTGTGTTTGTACAGGACCCATAGATAGACAGACAGACAACCACCTCTGGACCACTGGGACCCTGAAGAAAACTGAACACCAGGACCATTCTCAGGCAGGTTCTTCTATCTGTGACTTTGCACTGATTTATGGATGTTTAATGGTGATGACAGTCAGATACAATAAGAGTCAATGACACTGAATCCAAACATGGCTTTAGTTCATTAGTGGATTTATTTGTCAGGGACCAAACACCAGAACATGAATGTAACACAAGAACAGATGCATTGAAGCAGATTTATCTTGGAGTTCATTTCTATATGCAGTCGCTGAGCAGGTGGACCCAACAGCAAATGTCCAATATGGTCCAAGTATACAGGGTGGGGAAGCAAAATTTACAATATTTTGAGGCAGGGATTGAAAGACAGTGTATGACCAATTAGTTTATTGAAAGTCATGAGAATTTATTTGCCACAAGAAAATTTACATAATAGAAAATGTTTTTATTCTATGTGTCCTCCTTCTTTCTCAATAACTGCCTTCACACGCTTCCTGAAACTTGCACAAGTGTTCCTCAAATATTCGGGTGACAACTTCTCCCATTCTTCTTTAATAGTATCTTCCAGACTTTGTCGTAATAGTTTTGCTCATAGTCATTCTCTTCTTTCCATTATAAACAGTCTTTATGGACACTCCAACTATTTTTGAAATCTCCTTTGGTGTGACGAGTGCATTCAGCAAATCACACACTCTTTGACGTTTGCTTTCCTGATTACTCATATGGGCAAAAGTTTCTGAAAAGGTATGGATAATAGTGTTAGGTATGATTATGACATCAGTATATGTTTGGTTTCAAAACAATTGATGTAGTGCCTGCTGAGAAAAAACAACTAAATGTTCATTGTAAATTTTGCTTCCCCACCCTGTATATATGTATAAACACAGGTTTTCAATCCCAAACTCATCATATGAGCATCTCTTCAGTGACTCGAATGTTTTTTTGTGAAAGGGCTTAAGTTTTTGATGATGGGAGTCATAAGGAAGAGTGAGGACAAACAATGTACGACAGTGGAAAGAGTAGAAATGTCCCAGTTTCCTTTCATTGATTCTCAACACTGTTCTGTCTTTGACATTGTTTTAGTCTGGTTGAAGAAGAACTCAGATCACATTGGTGAGCTTTTAATCTGAACTAAATCTGTTACGGCTACTCTTGAATTCAAAAAGAAAAAGGGTAAAAATAAAAATAGCAGAGTAGTCTGAGGAGGAGGTCCATGACTCACTAAATTCCTTAATAAGCACTTGCGGAGATATTTCTATATTCAAAATGATCCGAATTTATTTTCACCAACAAAAATATTCACCGTGGTTGACTTCAACTTCACAATAATCAAATATAAAACTTCTTTAGCAGATATTTAGTGTATATTTAGCAGTAGATAAACTGTCTCACTCCTCACTCCTTCAACATGACAGTCAGACCAAGGGCAGAACCAGCTCTCCTCTCTCCTAATCACAGGAGAAGGACAATCCGACCAGGAGGAGGGCGTGAGCAGCTGAAAACAGTCAGTCAATCATAATTCATTAATCAATATGACCATTGGCCTTATTTTGATTTACCATTATCCAAAAAATGTATAAATAATATAAATAGGGTCCAACAAAATCAGAACTAAACCATGAAATCAGACACAACAGTGAATGGTGTTTTCTGCTGTTTTCATCTTGTTGCAGTCAGATCAGAGACTTTCTTGCTTCCAAACTGGGGAAATTCAATGGTCAAGGCAGCAACAGAAAAAGGTCCAAGAAAAAATGTACATGCAGAAAGACAATGCAAAAGACAAACCATATAAAATAATAATAAGTAATACAACGCTACAGACTATGAAAAATGAAGGTCCAATGTTTGTTTTTTTTATTCTGAGAAAAGTCAGAATTCTGACTTTTTTCTCAGAATAAGAATAAAAAATATATATATATATATTGGATCTTTTTTTTCCAGTGGCCCTAATCCTTTTCTGTACTATACACACATTTACAACAGAATGGAATTGCAATATGTCAGACAGTTTATGGCGTGTGATATTCAACGATGGATTCTCCAAGGAATTGGCGGGGTGGTATGGGTGGTGCGGTCCATGTTCGAGTACTGTACCCTAGTCCAGCTGAGAAGGTAATCCTGGGTACAGACTGCGTGGATTCCAGTACGGGAACGTTGCAGTGTGAAAGCGATCTGTGCCCGAGTATGGACGTGACCTAATCACCATTCCAACAACGGACGTGACTTAATCATTATGAGACCATAGACAGCACACCTGCTGTCTCCTGAAAAAGCTTTGGATCCGTGCAGCAGGGGCTCACCTTATCGACCGAACCACTCAGTGATATATGAGGGACAACGAAGGTCGCTCTTCTTCACTTTGCCTCAAACAGGCTGACAGATAGACAATATTGACAGCATTGCTGCCATTGTAGACAAATGAACAGAACAGTTCCACGGTTGATGACGTAAAGGTTTGTCTTTTTGTCTAACCCTAACCCTTCTGACTTCTGTGTTTGTAGGATAGTGACAGAATTCCTTCTATACCACCACCTACTGTTTCAGTCTTGTAACACCTACCTGTACTCAGGTACGGGCCGCGGTACGGGTGTGTGAACGCAACATCTGCAGGAAAGATGCGAACATATCCAAGTACAGTACGGACTCGAGTACGCTGTGTCAAAGCGCCCTAATGCGACGGTGATGATTTTTTTGTATGAAATGACTGGTGTGGCGGCACCAGTGGAAAGGCTGATGCCACTGATATATAAACCCATTCACTCCACTTGACCTCCCAGTAACAGCGACCAGTCAGACCAGTTGAACACATCAGCCAAGGCCAGTAGTTGAATCTGTCCTGATGATCAGGATATGACTGAACCTCATCCACTCGTTCCACCTTCTTGTTGTTCTCAGACAGTTTCAGTTCTCTGTTTGCTGTGTTTGGATCCAGTGTCGTCACGGAAATCTGATGGACAGAAGAAAACACAATTCAGCTGCGGTTATTGATCAATGATTTAGTAACAGTCTGATCACATCATTGGGTAACATTTGACTGTTATTGATGGATGGATCATATGTGAGTCTGAATCTGAACAATAATGATTAATAACAGATAAATCCAGTGTTTTATAGATGTATCTGTTGTTTCTGAGCACATTTTTACAAGCAGACATTAACTGAAAACAGAATAGTGATTTGATTTTCATTTTTCTGATCAGAAACAGCAGATACAACATTTATAAAGGACTGGAATTCCCGTCTTTATCAAACAGAAAATAAAATGGTATTGAACCTATTTTCTATTATTAACAGAAACACAAAGAATGGGACAAATGATGTTTTTAAGCACCAAGTTTAGAACAATTTTATATGAGAGCAATTAAAGGAAGTGTTAAAGAGAACAAGTCAGCTGAAGTGTTCAAATCTGGTCAAATGTTTAATAAAAGCAGCATCCAAACAGTCCAGACAGATCCTGGATGGAGCTCACACTGAAAACCATTCTCATGTTTTTGACCACGAATCTGCATTGGAAGACAATTAGAGTATGGACACAGTGTTCAACTTTAGGGGTGAATTTTTCTGTCATGTTTTGTACTTCGGTATGATACTGGAACACAGTGGTTCCCAACCTTTTTTGGCTCATAACCCCATTTTAACAGCACAAATTTCTGGCGACCCCAGACATTCAAAACAGAGACTTTTTTTGGGGGGGGGGTAAAATTTATTTGTTTTTGATCATGTGACAGTTTGCTATACTATGTTGCAAGTAATCGTTAATTTTAGAGGACATTTAGTCTATATAATGTATATTATTATGGACGGAGGCAGAAAGCCAGGTGGAGATTACTGCACAAAGTCAGAATTTTATTTTCCTTGGTCAGGATGGACCGGTTCCCATACTTCTCTCTCTCTCTTTCCCTCACTCTGTGTTCAATCAGACTGGGTCCCTATCCCCAACTCTCTGGAGTGCTGTTCCTGCAGGTACCTTTGGGCATGTTTTCAGAGGCCAGACATTGCAAACTGCGCATGCATGCCTGGAGTGCTGCTGCTTCTCTAGGAAATGAGCAGTATTACTGTGAGTTTTCGAAGTGCAGTAACTGAACACAGTTTTCACGATAAATAGAATTTAAATGGTAATACTAACCATCTTGAATTTTACCAAGGTTTATTGTTACACCGGTAATTGTTACAACCCAAACTCAAAGTATCTGATAGTTTTGGAGTCGATCATATTAATGAAACAGAATTAGTAAATGTGGATGTTTTTCTTTGTCTGTGGAGGTTAATGTGAATGGTGTATGTTCGCTGATATTTATATTCTTTCTTTATTTATGTCTTAATTAATTGGGTGCATGACTGCACTTGATGATAAATGATCATAAAAAAAGAATACTGAAATCGAGTGTCAATCTACACATGTAACAGCAAAGCCATGAATCAATTAGTTTCTTGTTCTTGACTTATTCTGAACTTTTAGTATTTTAGCTGTTTGTTCAGATGTATGTTTAGTTCCTGGTTAGGAATCTAATATAGGATTTGAAAATTTAAATCTTGTCCACAGTGACCTTTACAGCTTCCTAATTTGACATAAACTCATTATTACTTTTTGTCTTTGAATCAGAGTCTTTATCTAATGAATAATAATTATTCAAAGAAGTGATTTGGTCATTTCATCTGAGTTTGTTCTCGAGACAAACTTCTCATCCTGATGAACTCGTCTTTTTTTTTTTTTTTTAGTTTATTTTTTGTACATTTTATTCTTTATCAGACGGTGGCAGTAGAGAGACTGGAAATGTGCATAAAGACACTGGAGGTATGGTATGCACTAAATAGTCTGGGACTCAACCTGAGGATTCAGTGCTCAGGGTATTTGTGTCCATGTGGTATGAGTCCTGACCAATCAGCTGTCAGCTCAACTTTCCATTATACTGACTGTCTTCATAAACACTTCATATGTATCATAGTGTGGAACTAGGTCTAAATTGTTTTTGATGAATCTAATAAAAATCACACTTACACTTCCCTGGACCTGGTGTCAACCACTGGACTCCATCGGGGTCCAACCTGAAAGAAAAAGGAGGGTCAGAGCAGCTGGAAACATGGACATTCCATCACTCTGATCCACTGAAGCTTTTCTGTTCACATCCACTAAATGATTCCTTCTGAATCACTTATTGAGTCTCTTTATCTTTGAACATCAGCTGTACCTTCATACAGGATGTATCCCAGCTCTGACAGATGGTTCCTGTCAGCTCCACCTCTTCTATCTCACATTATCTGTGGATGCATCAGCTCAGTCCATACCTGAGAGTGTCCAGTCTGAAGTGTGGATCCTCCAGTAGGGCAGACAGCTCCTGTCCTGGGTCTCCTAGACTGTTGCAGCTGAGGTCTAGCTGTCTGAGATGGGACGGATTGGACTTTAGGGCTGAGACCAGAGGAGAACATCCTTCCTCTGTGATCAGACATCCTGACAATCTGCAACACAAAACATCACATACATCATCTGAGGATGGAAAAGAAGTGGAGATGGTCATTTGTCTCTAAATGCATCTGACTTCCCCGATATGATTTCATTGTGTCAAGTCTTACTGACTTTAACCAAAGTTTAATATCACTGGAGCTGGTTTGGAGTTCAACTGAAACAACTGACAAGTTAGATCCATCCATTGCAGAGAAACATTTTAAGCATACGTTGTGTTATTTGGTGAACCCTGACCTGAGAGTGTCCAGTCTGCATCCTGGACTCTTCAGTCCGTCTGACAGTATCTTCACTCCTGAATCCTTCAGGTCATTTTCACTCAGATCCAGGTGTATCAGACTACAGGACGTGGATCTGAGAACTGAGGACAGAGCTTCACAGCTTCTCTCTGACAGGTTACAGCCACTCAGTCTGGAAAACACAGATTATATTTGTGTTAAAATGAATTAAGATCAGTTTGGACTAAAGTATAGTCAGAGTGAACAAAGATCTCAGTGTTTAAAGCAGAAACATTAAACCATTACTTTAAAATGTTTCATTTCATAGCTACCAAATATTAGTAATTATATCATTATCATGTTTTATGTTTCTGTAATCATCAGTACACCAGTATGTAGAAACTCTTTAGCCTAAATGTTTTTTTTATGGAAAATATAATCATTGTTACCCATGAATTTTCAAATGTACTATTTTACACAAAGAAAAAAAATTCAAAAGTTAATTAGTTGTATTTCTGGACTGAATAAATTCCTTTTAGTGGTTGAATGTGATGCTTGAGTAATTTAATCTGTGAAGCCCAGTGATTTACTCAAATTTGGGAATGAAAGGGAAAGGAAGGAAATTTTTCATTCCTGTTGAAAATGGTAAAATATATACAAGTCACTGAAAATGGAAGAGTTGCATGCAAACACTTCATGATACTGGATGGACTCTGAAATAAATAAGGAAGGTTGGACTAATCCATTTGTTAACACTGTAACTTTGATAAACAACACTGATATTTTATTGAAACTGAAAGGAAAAAAAACTGAAAGCAGCATTTTTCCAACCAACGAAACACAGTATTTCACCACAACCCCCCCCCCTAAAACTGTAATGAAAGAATTGAAAACAAAGTGCTTTCTCTGACCTGAGAGTGTCCAGTCTGCATCCTGGACTCTTTAGTCCATCTGACAGTATCTTCACTCCTGAATCCTTCAGGTTATTGTTACTCAGATCCAGGTATATCAAACTACAGGACTGGGATCTGAGAACCGAGGACAGAGCTTCACAGCTTCTCTCTGACAGGTTACAGCCACTCAGTCTGGAAAAGACCAGTATGTAGAAGCTCTTTAACCCAAATTAAACTTTTCATGTTAAAATATAATTATTATTGCTACCCATGAAACAGAAAAAACAGATGAAATAATAAAGAACATCTATATTATAAAAGCCAAGTGACCTCTGTGTGTGTGCATGTATGTGTACACACTAAATCTGTACACAGCTGACTGCTGCAGTTTGTCATACTTATGTATTTTTCGTCAAGGAACAGACTAGCGAAAACACCAAGTTGACAGGACCAATATTTTGGGAGATAGTCATTTTGGAATACAATAGCCTTACAATCACATTGCTGTACTCAACGCTTTGGTGGTGACTGCTGGACAAATGTGGTACAGCATGCATGAATACACAACAGCATAAAATCGACCACATCTAGAACCTGTGGATCCACACAGGTCAATGAGCTAGTTTTAATTTAATTTCAGATTACACATTTAATAGCATTCCTGAACAGGACAGTTAGTTTTAGTTGATAAATGGTGACACTCGGCTTGACTCATTTGGGAATGTAAAGGTCAATTCAGTGTGAAATCCTCAGGGTGCTTGTGCAGGTCTTGAAAGTCTAAAAAAGTATGGAATTTTAAAACACTGTTTTCCAAACCTTGAAAAATCTGGAATTATATGTGAAAGTGTTAATAAAGTGTGGAAAAACATTTCTCTCATAGTCAAATTTTAGAGAATGCTCAAAGGCACATCATCTAGCAAGATAAGAAATACACTAGGAAAGCAAATAAAAACTAGATATGATTTCATGAACTGTTCGGTACTGGAATGATTCTAGTGAAACTTGTTTGTGCACTTTTGTGATTTTCATATGTTTGAAAACGTTTTTCAGCAAAACATAATTTACAGCCAATTATGCATTCATACATTTATTAAAATGAACTTTTCTACTACACATAACAGATACAGTCTCGACCAAAAAAGTAGGCACACAAGTATAAAAGTACATAATGTCAAAGTCTGGGGAAAAAAAAGCACCCTGAATCCTTCATTCCTGTTGAAAATGGAAAACATCAAGAGCTTACTGAAAATGAAGGAGTCACATTATAACACTTCATGATGGATAGACTGTGAAATAAATAGGGAAAGGTAGACTAATGCATTTGTTAAGCATCATAACTAACTTTAAAATTGTAATTATTAAAACTTTACTTTTGTCAATATATCTTTATTTACAAGACCACAAAAAACATTATTGAAAAGTATTGAAAAAAATACAAAAATCCACTTTTTTCTGACCTGAGAGTGTCCAGCCTGAAATGTGGATCCTCCAGTAGAGCTAACAGCTCCTGTCCTGAGTCTCCTGGATGGTTGTAGCTGAGGTCTAGAAGTCTGAGATGGGACGGATTGGACTTTAGGGCTGAGACCAGAGAAGAACATCCTTCTTCTGTGATCAGACATCCTGACAGTCTGCAACACAAAACATCATTTACATCATCTGAGGGTGGAAAAGAAGTGGAGATGGAGTCATTTGACAGAGTCTCTGAATGCATCTGACTTCACCAACATGATTTCATTAAATAAAGTCTGTGAGGTACTGACTCTGAACAAAGTTTAAGATCACTGGAGCTGGTTTGGAGTTCAAAAGAAACAACTGAGAACTTACATTGATCCAGTACCTGGAGAAAAAACATTTTAATTTTGTTTTGTTACTGATTGATAGGGCTGGGTAAAAAAATCAATTTGATCGATCTTAGATTGATTTTGTTTTAATTTTGTGTAATCGATCAGTAGTGGATGAGATCGATTTTTCAGAGCAGGACCGGGAGTACGCAGAAGTGCAGCCGACCCCGTCTTGTGAACCACTGGGGAAGATGGGGCGTCTTGGTCTCGCTCGCGACAGCTCTGCCGCGGAAAAGATGCGGAGGAAGGGTGGGGAAAACCCCTCCGCTGGAGGTCCTCCCGGCCTCAAACTCAAACCTGCAGTGTGAAGGAACTGGCCGCCTGGAAGTTCTCCGAGGCGAGTTGCGGAAGCTGGTCGTTCTTGGAATATTAACTTGAATCCATACTATCACCTATGGCTGAGTATGGAGTTAGAGGAATAGTAAAGCGACTATGACCGACTGCTACGCTACCACCACCCTAGCCCTGCTCCAACCAACAATCACGGAGCGCAACCCCACTCTCACTCCAATCACAGAGACCCCCCCCCCCCCCCCCCCCCCAAGCCACCAGCCATAAAGCAGAATAAAGATGACGAAGAAGTCCATTCTGAGCCACTGTAGTTTTCTTCATTATTTAAAAGCAGATTCAGCTATTTACAGCTGAAATGTCATATTTATTTCCTTTCCAATATCAATATTGATACCAGTATTGATGTGTTGCGTGACTTCAGTAGTCAAATAATCAGGTTACAACTCAAAATTGTACTTTGGTATCACTAAATTAATCTGAATCAGTCAATTAATACTGAATTGAATCGATATTGGATTGAATCGAATCGTGATTAATCGATTCAGAACCTTATGAAACTAAATCAAAGTGATTATGGAAATTGGCCATGATACCCAGCCCTACTGATTGAATTCTGACCTGAGAGTTTTCAATTTGCATCCTGAACTCTTCAGTCCATCTGACAGTATCTTCACTTCAGAATCCTTCAGGGCATTGTTACTCAGATCCAAATGTATCAGACTACAGGACTGGGATCTGAGAACTGAGGACAGAGCTTCACAGCTTCTCTCTGACAGGTTACAGTTAGACAATCTGGAGACAAAACAAAAAGGATGAGTATAAATTTATTGATCTTGTTCAAATGATAGATGCATATTTCTTTTTATTTGCATTTACCCCTCCCCCCAAGCCCTCTACAATATTTATCAGTGATTTGTCAGATCACCTGTCCATCGCTCACTCAGCATATGAGAAAATTATTGTTGTAGCTGATTTTTTTTACACATTGATAATGAGTTGAACTTAGCAACAGAATTTCCAAATATTTTAAATTGTTTGGATTTTAAACATGTCTAACAACCCACTCACAACAGAGGCCATGTACTGGACCATGTGATCACGTATGGAATATCTGCTGATACAGTCTCTGTTGTGGATGTTGGGCTCTCTGACCACTTTTGTGTGTTTTTTAATATAAGTATTGTTCAACCTCCCCTGTCTGTACAAACTGTCAGAAAGCATGATCTTACTGCTGAAGTGACTTCAGATTTTACCAAGATTTTAAATCAAATTCCTAAAACCATGTACCGTCTTCTTGTGATTTCATCATCAACCATTTCAGTAATAAACTGAAATCTACTCTTGATGCCGTAGCTCCTTTTAAAAGTAAAAATGGTTAAAATAAAAAAAAAACTGTCGATGGAAAAATGAAAAAATAAAAAATTTCAAGAAAAATTGTAGGAAAGCAGAAAGAAAATGGCGCAAGAATAAAATCACAGTAAATTATGAAATTTACAAGGAACAACTTAAAAATTATAATAACTGTTTGAAGCTTTAACCTTTACATGCTGCCTCAAGGACAGGTCATCAGGAGACACAGCATTACCTTTCATAGTTATGCTGATGACACTCAACTTTATATTGCCGTGTCTCCTGATGACCTTAGCCCCACTGACACCCTTTTTAAGTGCATTTTTGATATTAAGTCCTGGATGGCAGCAAACTTCCTCCAGCTCAACCAGGGCAAAACTGAGGTTTTGATTGTTGGTCCTGAGGCTCAGAGAGAGAGGCTCAAAGCTAAGCTCCAAACCCATTCACTAGACTCTTCTGAAAAGGCTAAAAGTCTGGGTGTTTTATTTGATTGTGAGCTTAGCTTTGAGCCACACATAAGGTCTGTCACCAAAACCGGTTTTTATCATTTAAAAAATATTGCCAGAGTAAGACCCTTTCTCTCTCGAGCCAGTGCAGAGACAGGTACATGGATTTGTCACTAGTCGCATTGATTATTGTAACGCTGTCCTTTCTGATCTTCCTAAGAAGACCACTGTACTGCTGCAGCTGCTCCAAAACTCTGCAGCCCGACTGCTGACAAGGATCAGAAAGAGAGAGAGCATATGACACCAGTGCTCAGGTCTGTGCACTGGCTCCATGTGAGCGTCAGGATCCATTTTAAAGTGCTTTTATTGGTTTTTAAAGCTCTTAATGGTCTTAGCCCTATTTATTTATCTGATTTGCTTTAACATATGAGCCCTTTCAGACCCTCAGGTAGTAATTTTTTTAACTGTTCCTGGAGTCCACACAAAAACTCATGGTGAGGCCTCATTCAGCTTTTATGGCCTCAAACTATGGAACAGTCTACCTGTGGACCTGAGGTCCACTGCGAGTGTTCATATTTTAAAAGTAAACTCAAAACATATCTTTTTAGTTTAGCTTTTATTAAACTGTTACCTTTTAACATTGCTTTACTCTGTTGCTTTTATTTTTATTTCCATTTGTAACTGCAGAACACTAGGGAGTTTGATGTAAAGCACTTTGTGCTACATGTAACATGTATGAAAAGTGCTATACAACTAAAGTTTGATTGATTGATTGATTTGAGGTTGTTTGATCCAACTGTTTGTTCTCACAGAGCTTTGTTGGAGGCTTTGATCACTGGCAGCAGCCTCAGAAGAACCTCCTCTGAAGCAGAGTATTTCTTCAGGTCAAACGTTTCCAGGTCTTTTTCTGATGACAGTAAGATGAAGGCCAGAGCTGACCACTGAGCAGGAGACAGTTGTTCTGTGGACAGACGTCCTGATCTCAGGCACTGTTGGATCTGGTCCACCAGTGATTCATCATCCAGTTCATTCAGACAGTGGAACAGGTTGATGCTTCTCTCTGCAGACACATTCTCACTGATCTTGTCTTTGATGTACTCAACAGTTTTCTGGTAGGTCTTTGAGCTGCTTCCTGTTGGTTTCACCAGACTTTGTAGGAGACTCTGATTGGTCGGCAGTGATAGACCCAGGAGGAAGCGGAGGAACAGGTCCAGGTGCCCATTGGGACTCTGTAAGGCCTGGTCCACAGCAGTCTGGTACAACTGGACGGATTTGTCCTTTGATAGTTTAGACCGAACATATGTTTGTCCTGACAGCAGATTGACTCCAGTGTTGATGAAGGTCTGATGGACATGAAGAGCAGCCAGAAACTCCTGGACACTCAGATGGATGAAGCAGAACCTCTTGTCCTGGTACAGTCCTCTCTCCTCTTTGAAGACCTCTGTGAACACTCCTGAGTACACTGAGGCTGAGCTGATATTGATGCCACACTCTGTCAGGTCTGATTCATAGAAGATAAGGTTTCCTTTCTTCAGCTGCTCAAAAGCCAGTTTTCCCAGAGACTCAATCATCTTCTTGGTCTTTGGACTCCAGTGTGGATCTGTCTCAGATCTTCCATCATACTTGATGTTCTTGACTTTGGCCTGAACCACCAGGAAGTGGATGTACATCTCAGTCAGGGTCTTGGGCAGTTGTCTTCTGTCTGTGGTTTTCAACACGTCCTCCAGAACTGTAGCAGTGATCCAGCAGAAGACTGGGATGTGACACATGATGTGGACGCTTCGTGACGTCTTGATGTGGGAGATGATTGTGTTGGTCTGTTCTTCATCTGTGAACCTCTTCCTGAAGTACTCCTCCTTCTGTGGGTCAGTGAACCCTCTGACCTCTGTCACCATGTCGACACACTGAGCAGGGATCTGATTGGCTGCTGCAGGTCGTGTGGTTATCCAGAGGCGAGCAGAGGGAAGCAGGTTCCCCCTGATGAGGTTCATCAGCAGCACATCCACTGAGGTGGACTCTGTCACATCAGTCAGGATCTGAGTGTTGTGAAGTCCAGAGGAGGTCGACACTCATCCAGACCGTCTAAGATGAACACCACCTGGAGGTCTTCAAAGATCCAGATTCCTGCTTCTTTGGTTTCAGTGAAGAAGTGATGAACCAGTTCCACCAAGCTGAACTTCTTCTGTTTCAGCACATTCAGCTCTCTGAAGGTGAATGGAAATATGAAGTGGATGTCCTGGTTGGCTTTGTCTTCAGCCCAGTCCAGACTGAACTTCTGTGTGGAGACTGTTTTCCCGATGCCGGCCACGCCCTTGTCAGCACTGTTCTGATTGGCTGATCTCTGTCAGGTGGTGTTTTAAAGATGTCTTCACATGTGATGGTTGTTGGTGGTCTGTGTGGGTTCCTGGATGCTGTTTCAATCTGTCTGACCTCATGGTCCTGGTTGACTTCCATAGCCCCTCCCTCTGTGATGTAGAGCTCTGTGTAGATCTGGTTCAGGAGGGTTTTGGGGTTTCCTGCTTTAGCGATGCCCTCAAACACACACTCAAACTTCTGCTGCAGATTATGTTTCAGTTTCCGCTGACAAACTCTAGATTGACTTCCTGAATGAAGACCCAGATAAAACCATCAGTTTCACAGTAAATTCAAGTATTTTCATCTGTTCAATCTGTACAGAATGGTCTTACTGCGGTGCAGACGCTCAGCCAGCTCCTCGTGCTTCAGCCTCCTCAGAAAGTTCAGTGTGATCTTCAGAAAAGCCTCTGAGCTCCTCCTCTGCTCTTCATCCTCATCCTTCAGACTCTCCAAGCATTCTGGGTAATCTGTACTCAGAACCCGGTGGAACTTCTTCAGTTCGTTCTTGACAAAAGTGCAGATGTTCTCCTCCAACAGCTGGAACAGAAAACATTATGAAGGACACAAACTCCACCCATGGACCAAAGCTCAGGTCCATGTTGGACACAGTGACGTCCACTGGTCTGAAACCAGCAGCAGCAGATGATTGGACAGAACAGATGGACCAGTGGATGTTGGACATGTACACACCTTAAATATGGAGTCCAGCTGAGTCTGATCCTGTAGACCAGTGGGAACCTCTGAGCTCTGCTGCTCCACTCTGTGGACCAAACATCAACAATGAGCTCAATTTATGTCTGTCCACACTGACACCAACAGGTGGACACACATGGACATTATCATGAGTCACATGACCCCCTGTAGTGGAAACAGTGTCCTGGTCCTGCTGATCCCACTGAGAATCATATCTCAGTGTGTTTGGAGCTTCACACTCAAGGTTTGAGTTGATCAACAGGTTTAGTTTAGTTCAGTTTATCAGGATCCCCATCAGTGACATCATGGCCGCAGGACTGAACTCAGTTTAGTTTCATATAAATATCATTTCTGAGACTGAAGAAGATTTACTGAACAGTCACTTTAAGACAAACAAAGGGACACCTGTCAGCCAATCAGAATCAGGGGCGGACTGACCAGTAGGACATTCTGTCAAAGTCTGATAATAATAATATTAATATTATAATAATATTAATGGCTGTCCCACCAACGGCCAATTGATTTGGTGAATTGGGAAAGAAATCAGCAATATTAACATCAAAACAACAGGTGGCACCAATATGATTATTTAGGCTATTACATGGAGGAAATACACAAAACCTGAAACAGAAAAACCCAAAGAAGAGTGTGAGAAAACGTCGAATATGAAGTGTAAGGAAAAAGGTGGCCAGGAAAAATCAAAAGGGAAGAGGGCCATATTATTTCAGGCGGAGGCATCCAAATGCAAAAAGCTGACTGAGCTATTTAGCAAAACTGGAGGACGGCCAGGGGGAGGTTGAGTCAGAGGATCCTCCAGCAGGCAGGGACAGGCAAGCTCAGATGATGAGTGAGAGGTGCTGGTGAGCGGCAGGAGCAGCAGGACATAAGTATAGGTTGGTTAGGCTTAGGCTACAGCTACCTATTTATTAGGAATCTGTTAAGAACGTTGAGTTTTCACCATGATGACGACAACTGCATTCAGTTAATGCAGTCCAAGTTCATGTAGAGCAGGGGTCACCAACCCTGGTCCCCAAGAGCTACTATGCTGTATGTTTTAGATGTTTCTCTCTTCTAGCACACCTAACAGTTATCAGGCTTTTTCAGAGGTTGATGGTCGGCTTATCATATGAATCAGGTGTGTTGGAAGAGGGATACATCTAACACATGCAGGATAGGAGCTCTGGACCAGGTTGGTGACCCTGATGTAGAGTAATAGGTTAGGCCAACTTATCTTTGACAGTGTTGTGCAGTACTTTGGTTTTGTTCATTTGTTGATCATTATTCATTGTTTTATTGTGAAAACCTTCATATTCCTATTTTGAGACTGTACTAGTGCTTTGTAAATGAATTAAGTAATTAACACAAATAGTTGTTGGCTTGTGGTAGAAAGTCTTGACACGCTGGCAGGTGGTTATTTAAATGTGTGATCGTGTATGGGTTGTTCACTTAAATTTGGGCAAAAGTCCAGGGCCTTTTTTTAGTCCCAGTCCGCCCCTGATCAGAACTCAGAATGGTCAGTAACCATGAAGATGTTTCTTTGGTCTCCTCTACAGCCTGTCCGTCCATGGGAGTGGATCTCTCCTTCACTCTGGTTCTCCCTCAGGGTTCTCTTTGTCCCACTGGGTTTTTTGGAGTTTTTCCTCGCAGAGAAGGAGGGTCTAAGGCCGGGGCCTGCCAGGGATGTTGATCCATTTACTTCACCAACTGTTTACTAACTGAATACTTGACTGTTTGCTTATTTTCATCATGTATTTTATCAATTCATCAATTTCTGTAAAGCCCTGTGAGGTGCCATTGTTGTGATACTGGGCTCTATAAAAAAAAAAAATTAATTGAACTGAAAGTTTAATTTGTCAGGAGGTAGTGTTAGTTTGGTTAGCGGCTTGAATGTTCATTTATTTTATACTCTTGAAAACATTTGACAAAAAATGACATTAAAAATCTGAGCTGACAACAAACACATTATAAACCTTCAAACTAAAGTTAATATTTAATATATATTTAATATGGAGTGGACATATCTGACATTTACATCAAACTTACGTCTCTGTAGAAAACAATGGTGGGAACTCCTTGGACCGGTCACTCTTGAAGGACACACAACTGGGTCCAGGATCAGGTCCAGAGAACTCTGGTCTGTGATGGATCCTGGTCATCAGGAAACATATGAACGATTATTTATGTCCAACTTTACCTCCAGTTGTATCACATTCAGAATCACAACTGGATGAAACTGACTGACTTTGTGATGAATTCTCTGTGACGACAGATCTTCAGTATTTATTATAATTACATGTTTTATGTAACAAGGTTGAATTTGCATTGATATGAAAATCTCACTAAACAAGGACAAAACCAACACCTCTCCTACATAAATGATCAAATAGAGGATGTGGTTGGGTTCAGTAAAAGAAGACTCCTCAGCTGTGAGTAGAGATGGAACAATATGAAAATTTCATATCACTATTACTGTGACCAAAATTATCACAGTTGCTATTGTGGTATTGTTGAAATGTGTTCAGAAAGTACTTATACACACACTGAAATAATTTAACCAAGTTGCATTTTGAAATAAACTAATAACATCACACACAATGTACTTTCTGTTGGTAGAAACATTAAAATCAGTTTGGTTAGCAGCTTAAATGTCCATTTATTTTATACTCATGACACCTTTTGACAATAGATGATGTGAAGAATTGGAGCTGAAAATGAACACGTTATAACCTTCAAACTAAAGTCAGTTTTTAATATATATATGTAATATACATCATGCACGATGTTTAATATATATGTAATATATATTTAATATACAGTGAACACATCTGAAATACTCTCCAGCATGAAATCACCCACTTGCCCTCTTGATCCTATCCCCTCCCCCCTTATCAAAGCCTGTCTCACCCCTCTTGCCCCACTCATCACTGAGACCATCAACTCTTCCCTAACCACTGGTACAGTCCCCCTATCTCTCAAGACTGCCGCCATCACCCTCCTCCTTAAGAAACCCGGCCTAGATTCCAATGACCCCAATAACTTCAGACCAATCTCCAACCTTCCATTTCCGTCAAAAATACTGGAAAGAGTTGTCGCAGCCCAACTCAAGCAATATCTCCTCTGCAACACACTGTATGAAACATTTCAATCTGGATTCCGTTCACATCACAGCACTGAAACCGCCCTTCTCAAAGTCACCAATGACATCCTACTCTCCTCTGACTCCGGTTCCCTCACCATCCTCCTTCTCCTCGACCTCAGTGCAGCTTTCGACACCATCAATCACTCAGTCCTCCTCCGCCGTCTGCACTCCATTGGAATCACTGGCTCTGCCCTTTCCTGGTTCACCTCTTACCTGTCCGACAGATTTCACTTCATCTCCATCAACAACCACAAATCACACACCACCCCTGTATCTCACGGTGTCCCTCAAGGCTCTGTGCTTAGCCCCATACTCTTCATCTTGTACATACTTCCGCTCGATCATATCATCCGTCACCATGGTCTCCACTTTCACTGCTATGCCGACGACACCCAGCTATACATCTCCACTAAAGCCATCACCTCTGCCATTCTCTCCACCATCACCAACTGCCTCACCAACATTAAAACCTGGATGACCAACAACTTTCTCAAACTCAACAGCAATAAAACTGAAATCATCATTTTTGGACCAAAATCTTCTCTCCCCTCCTCCAGAATTTCTCACTCTCCATTGATGGTCACTCAGTCACCCCCTCTCCCCTGGCCAGAAACCTCGGCATCATCATGGACCCCCACCCTTTCCTTCAAATCACACATCAGTCATGTCACCAAAACTTCCTTCCATCATCTTCGCAACATTGCACGCCTCCGCCCCACCCTCTCCCCCTCAGCTGCCAAAACACTCATCCATGCCTTCATCACCTCCAGTCTAGATTATTGTAATAGCATTCTTTATGGCCTTCCTTCCACTGCCCTCCAAAAATTACAGTATGTTCAGAACTCAGCCGTCCGGTTACTCACCCACTCCCGCTCCAGAGATCACATCACACCCATCCTCCGTCAACTTCACTGGCTCCCTGTTCAAACACGCATTAACTTCAAGATCCTCCTCATCACCTACAAAGCCCTGCACAACCTTGCCCCCCTTACCTGACTGATTTACTTCACCGCCACTCCCTACTCGCCGCCTCCGCTCTGCAGATGCTAATCTTCTCGCCCCCATCACCAAGACTAAGTTTCGCACCTTGGGTGACAGGGCTTTGCCATCGCCCGCCCCCCACCCTCTGGAACTCTCTACCCATTCACATCCGGAACTCCGACACAATCACCTCATTCAAAAGCCAACTCAAATCCCACCTCTTCAGATCATCATTCGAAAATTGACTGCCCGCTCAACCTCCTCCACTCTCACCTACCTTCTTTTGTGTGTTTTTTCTTTTGTCAGTATTTGTCTCTGTATTTGTTCTTCGATTACTATTTAGCATTAACTTTGTATCTGCTTACCCGTTGGATGTATGTTTGTCCCTTGGTTGTTTATTGTAAAGCGTCTTTGAGTACTTAGAAAAGCGCTATATAAAACTGATGTATTATTATTATTATTATTATCATTATTATTATTATTATTATTATTATCTGACATTTACATCAAACTTACGTCTCTATAGAGAAGAATGGTGGGAACTCCATGGACCAGTCACTCCTGAAGGGCGCACGCCTGGGTCCAGGTCCAGAGGACTCTGGTCTGTAATGGATCCTGGTCATCAAGAAAATAGTGGGTTTAATATTCAAACAAACTGCAGAAACAATAGGAAAACAAACAACACACTGAAGATCAATCATTTCTTAATCTGATTAAAATGTCACAGTCTAATGAAACACAAATAAATATTAGATTAGGATCATTTAGTTTATGTTAATCAGGCCATTAATATCTAGTGAACAGTAAATGTTTATACTAATGTGTAAAATAATGTTATCAATGTATTTGTCAGATGCTATTGACTTCAACCAGGTGAATATAATGACAGAGGCTCTTGTACCCATGTGTCCACAGCCACCCGTGATATTTCCACCCAGCTGCTGTATAGACCTACTACTGTATGGAAACGTGTCTGAAAACTGAAACTGAACACAGAAAACTCTCCATCACATGAGGAATCCAAACCCAGTTCCTGGTGAGTCCTGGAGGATCTATTCATCCATAGTGTCTCTGGTTGGATCAACATTTACATCCAAGTGTTTTTGTGTTGCACTTTGTCTCTGAATGAGGACAACATACTCTGAGCCTGATGAACGTTTCTGTTTGAAGTTAATATTGAATTCCTTGCAGTCAGTACTCTTCATGGACACACAGCTGGGTCTAGGTCCGGGTCCAGGTCTGTGAATAGTGATGTCAGTGGTTTTAGTGCTGAGCTCTGACATAATAATACATTTTTATTTGTATAGCGCTTTTCATATAACTCAGACACTTTACATACAGCAGATAAAAACAGAAACAGACATGAAAAACAGATTAAAAGCAGGTGCAGAAGGCAGGTATACGAATATAAAACAGTTAAACATTAAAACATGGAGAACAAGTGGTGGGACAGATCCAGATGGTGGTCTCACCTTTGAGCTTCCAGGGGTCTGTCAGGTCCAGGTCCTGTGGGGGTCCCGTTGGTGGTCTGTGGGGGAGGGGCTCCCTCCTCTCTGTCCTCACCCTGGTCCATTCTGCTGAATCCACATTAGTCACACAACAAACATTGAAAACACAGCAGAATTTGAGACATGGTTATATGATGGACAGGTGTCAGATGTGGACCAGAGACAAACCAGACTCAGGGTTTTGGACAAAGACCTGCATCCCACATCTTATATGGTGTGTGTTTAATGAAGTTGTTTGTCGGTGCTGCTTGTTTGAGTGTGAGTTGAAGTGTAATGGTACATGTGGTGTGTGTTACTCGCTGCTGTAGTTCTACTGTCAGACCATTAGATGGCGTCCTTGAGCTGATGTGAAGTGAAGGAGAACTCGCGCTGACACTCAAAATACGTCAGGAAATGTTGAAGATGAACCGGTTTAGTTGCCTGGTTTCCAGTCTGTAACCCAATACCGTGTCCTAGCAATTTCTCAGATTTCCATTAAACCTGTAAGACTGAACCATCCAGAGCAGAGATCACATGACCAGAGGAGACGGTTGAATCACCTGCTAATCAGTAACAGCAGGTTGTGGTTTTGAACTGTGTTCACTGCTCATGTTCTTCACTGGAAACCTGGATAGAACCTTTCATTTCAATAATGTTCTGTAGGTTTAAGTAAATGGACTCAATCAGGACCATGTGGTTTATCGGTGGTAACAGCTGATTGGTTTAGATTTAGTATGTTCCATCCTCTCATATTTCTGAAATAACTCAGCTGTTTAGTGAAACCGAAAACCAGCATCAAGCCACAGCGCATCTTTAACCCTTTCATGCATGAATTGTGAGAACCTCAATTGTGTGAGTGTTGAGAGTTTTTATTCCTCTTTACGCGTGGAAAAAAAAAAATGCCATTGAAATAGTTTTTTATGAACCTATTTTTCATGGAGTTGCAAAAATGTCCACTCAGCTGGACACCATGTGTTTAATTTTTGAAGCAAAGAAACATGTTTTTACGGATACACTGTGTGAAAACTATGAAATAATTTTTTAAAATGTTGTTAATCTGATGTTTTGTCACATTTTAACAAACTCACTTTATGAGGATTATATGCAAAAAAAAACAAAACACAAAATTAATGTTAATGACAGTGTAACAACAATAACAAGCACCTGATTTACACTCAAACATGTTAGTGCAGATCAGGTTTATCAACAGCAGAGTTACAGTAATGGAATGAATTGCAGTGTTTGGGATGATGCATGAATGTACTGTGTTTGCTGATATGGAACTGAAACAATAAAATCCTTGAAAATATGATAAGAGAACAGTTGTAGAATAACTGTCCACTGTAGTGACCACTATACATGAAAGGGTGTTTTTGTCACATGATGCTCAAACTGTTGAGTCTGTGCAGCTCACTAAAAGTACGTGTGGATCAGTCCATATCACAGTGGCGGCTCATCAATAGAGGGTGCTACTGTGCCGCCCCACCTGCTTTACATGAAGAAGACAATAGGAATCACCTAAAATAATTTTACAAAAACATTAATATTTAAATAAATAAATAAGTATAAAATGTACACTTAAAGTAGTGTGTCATTTTATTGAACTAGAACTGAGTTTGTGAATGTACATGAACTGTACTGCAGTTTCTTTTACTGTTTCCTCATACATCATCAACCTGATTTGAATAAATTACCCTGAACTTTGGGTGCAATGGAAACACAATTACCAGGAACTCTTTACCCAAATAAGTTCCTTGTAATAAAGTTCCTGGGCGTTTGGTGGAAAAGGGCGTAATGGACTTCATTGTGGGGAGAGGCAGAATAGATTCCCAGTATGAGGGGTATCAGCGGTCATTTCTAACCCTTACGTCAGGGGTGTCAAACTCAGATCCTCAAGGGCCGGTATCCTGCATGTTTTAGATGTTTCCCTCTTCCAACACACCTGATTCAAATGATGAGCCTATCATCCAACTCTGCAGAAGCCTGATAACGACCGTCAGGTGTGCTGGAAGAGGGAAACATCTAAAACATGCAGGATACCAGCCCTCGAGGACCGGAGTTTGACACCTGTGCCTTACGTTGATCGTCTATTTTTTTAACGCCATGTGATCGAGTCACACTACCTCCACCCCTGGTCTAAATGCATTGTCCATACTCTCAGTGGAAAAGACACTTGTCAGGGACATGGCTGACTTTAATAATAGAGTCATAGAAAAATTAACATGTTTGAAGGATAGACAGGTGAGATTTACATATAAAAAATACATGACTGAAAACACATACTGTGTATTTTTATTTAAATTAATAATTTAAAATAGTGCTCCATGTACTCTGGTGTATCCTGGTGGTGAGGTGTGGTTATAAAGCAGCTGAAAACTGACTTGAATACTGCACCCACCAAAAAATAATTTCACCAGCCGCCGCTGCCATATCACCCCTCATATTACTGAAGTCAGGACTTGAGTCTATAGGATCTAGAATCACATTTGGACATTTGATTATCATTATTATTATTCAGTTATTCCACTGACATGTTTCACCAAATAAATTCAGAAAAGTATCGATCTCAAATATTTCACTTCATCTGTGCGTGAACTAGATTCTGTTATTTCTAGGCTGAAGTTTCATCTTTATCGTCAGACTCAAATTGACTGTAAATCCATGTTTTACATCTGGTGTTGTACATGTTCATTTTCCAGCTGTTTAAAGATATACAATAGCTGAGGTCTTTGAGGCTCAGCCCTGGTTTGAGTATTTGGAAATGGTTTCCAGTGTGGAAACACATGCACACTCCCTACACGCTGTGGCCAAAGTCTGACAGATGATTTCAGCCTTTACGCTGAAGTCTGTTCATATTCTGATGAATGTGATGGATGTGGGATAGTGAGTCCAATCCCTCCTGTACGGTGACTCAGCTGGTCCACAATGATCTGAGACTCAGAGAAGGGTCCACTTACAGGCCTGCTACATACTCCATGAGAACACAGAATATTCTCCTCGCTCTGGGAACTGTCTGCAAGACCAATATGTCATTTTGCTCCAGTTTGGGAGTTATTGCAGTTTGTTCCTGACACACCATGCAGGCAGCGAATTTGTCTTTGGCTTCATATGTAGGTTTTAAAAATCACAACTGTACAAATTAAATACACAATATTTTATTACTGTGAAAACAACCAAGACTTATAGATGTTTTAGAGACATAGGAAGTTTTCTTTAGGGGAGGCTTTCAGTTGTCACTCTAGCTGTCAGGTGCCAGTAGATTCATCAGGGAGCAGAGGTTATTAATAATAATAATCATTATGGCATTATGATGACGTGTCATCAACAGAGGGCATTGCTTCACCACCAAAAACAAAAAAAGGTCATACGAAGTGGATGTGTTCATAGCAGTGAAAATAATAACAGTGCTATGGAATGGATCACATCATCAACCACCTGCGAGCATTTATATTCTTAATACAGATCATTATTTATCTGCACCAAGCCATGCTACAACATCTGCTGTGGAGAAGAAGGCAACGAGGCCCAATCTAGAGATGTAACCTCAGCAGGCGAACACGGACCAATCTGGTGACGTCCATTCATGTCGTCACAGTTCACTTAGAAAAATAATCTTTATTTGATGCCCACTGGGAACCAATTTTTCAGTTCCTGAACGCTCTGATTTTCAGTGTGAGCAAGTCGACCGATTCAAGATTAGGTGCAGGAACCGGCGCGGTTTCTCTGTTAGTCTGAAAACAGCTTGACTGAATCCACTTCCACAACCACATGGGCTAGAAAATCCATGTTATCTGTTTAACATGTGTTTGATGTGTTCTGTTCAGGATGTACTGCAGAAGAGTCCTGTCTGTCAGCGTCATTACAACAACAAACCTTTGAGTTTCTGAGACTCACTCTGTCAGTGACACTGTAATTGAAATATCACCAGTCATCCACTAAAACTCACTGTGTTATGTATGACTTCAGCTCACATGATTGTCACAGTCATACATTGGAGGGTATTTCCTGAATCTGCAAAAGCAAATGAAGCGGATACAACATCATCCAGTCAGTTGAACTCAATCTAACACCAGTTTAATGAAACACAGCCTCACCTGGTTCGACAGGTTTAACCAGCACCAGTGGGAGGAGCTTAGTTTCACTGTTTTTCATGATGTTATGCTGTGTTCCAGGCTGATTTTTGAGCCCGTTAGTCATGACTTCAGAACATGACTCACAACTTTGTAATGTTCCAGGCAAGTCACACCAAACTGCCTGAGTGCAATGAATTGTGGGAGTTAGATGTAAACAAACCAGCATGGTGGACCATACGTTATGCTCATTTACACTCATTTCTATCGCCAAAGGTGTTTGTTCTTTGCTTATTTGAGGGAAACAGAGGAGGAAAAATGGCGCATAAGGCAAGAGAAGCTGTTCTACCTTTTATGTTATGGTATTTGTACATTTAGATTCGTATTTGGTATTAATTTATTCTTGCCCTCATTGGACTGAAAACTAGCTAACGGTAGAGCAGCTGCTGATTATGCAGAACATTTGCAGATAACTGTCAGAGCAATACCTTGTTTTAATAAACAATCTGCATAAACACCGCATCCATGGGGGGTGCCATTGCTACGTTGCATCAGAACTCGGAACTGGGAGAACATCGATCTAGTGCGAGTTCACAGGTGGGAAGTCACAGGTCTGACTGACATTCCAGTGCCGTTTCACTGGTAGAAGGTTGGAAAAACATGAGTTACGGGTGGACTGGAACGCAGCATTATTGTCAGTACGAGTAGATGTTTGACCTGCTCTACCACCTGAGCCATGGCCGTCCATGTCTGTTTTACTCAGAGTGCTGTCAGTGCAGTGGGACAAACAGCTGTGTGCTCAGGATGTTTTGGTGATGAGGACGCTGAGTGTTCCAACCACTGAACTGGACAGAATATGTGTGGGTCATTCCATGGCAATTCAACCAATGGTCCCCACATGACCCCCTCAGAAAATTCTGAAAAAATTCGCACTTGTTCACCTATCAGATAAACGAACACATCCAAGTTTTAATGTCATATCTGTAATAGTTTAGGAGATACAGCCCTTTGAAAATTAATGTTTTGTTTTGTTTTTTTATTTTGCAAATTTGCGAGTTGAGCCAGCTCTGGGAAATCTATAATTATTCTGTCTGAACCATCATGCGGTTCCACACCCTAGTTCAAATGTCTCAAGTATTATCATAACTTGTGCAGTAATAAATGCCATTATACTGTAAAAAATGCCATTTACACCTACGTTTGTGTACAATTTGACAAAAATATAGTCATGCAGTAAAAAAAAAAAAAAAAATTAAAAATAGAACCAGTTCTATCCCAAAGCTAAAATTTTGTGCACAACATCGTGAAACATATATGAAGACATGGTAAAAAAAATTCAAAATTTTCATTAACTGGCCACATGGTAATTTGGGTGCTCAAATTAAGAGTATTTTTGTGAAAAACTGAAATCAACCCATTTTATTCATTGCCTCACAGCAACACTTTTCATGGAATGTAGTCTTTTTGCAGTATATTGTTGCATCTTGACCATAAGAATCCATGCAAAAAAAAACATTAGGTCTCTACATTCATCCATTATGGCACAGTGCAAGCCTGAAGAGAGGACATTTTGAAGAATTAGCCTTTTCACCTGATTTCAAGGCCTCATGGACCAAACATGAAGGCACCTACAATTATTTTGATGCAAAATATGGTCTTTTCAGGGGGATTTCAGCCCAGACAGTAAGTTTCAGTAGTGTGGCTTGAATACCTAAGGAGATATAGCGCCTCAAAGTTGGCCAAAAAGCAAATTTGCAAAATAAAAAAAAAAAACAAAACATTAATTTTCAAAGTGCTGTATCTCCTAAACTATTACAAGATATGACATTAAAACTTTGGATATGTTTGTTTATCTGGTAGGTGAACAAGTGTGAATTTTTTCAGAATCTTCTGAGGGGGTCATGTGGGACACTTTCTGAAATCTGGTTGATTTGGGATTGAATGTCCCGTGTGTAAAGTAGTCAATGGAGGCGTTGAAACAGCTGCCTGTGGACCAGACCCTGAGTGTTTTAACTGTGATCAGACACATCCATAGTCGCAGTCGATTATTCACAAAAACAGTCAACGTTAGCTCCTGTCATTGCAGGTGTTCAGTCCACCAGTCCTTCAGTCGGACTCTGACAAACCTGCTTCATTTTACAACAGGAAATGAAGGCGTTTCATCTGTTCAGAACCACCTGACACACACAGGAGCAGATTTACCTCCAAAACCACAGATGAAAAACAGCTGAGGGCATCCAGTCCAGTCCAGAGGCAGGATGACACTATCAGTGAGTCTGGTCAGTTTAAGAGGGTTCAGGACTTCAGTTCCAACAGGGGAAAGACTGACCGTGTGAAAAACGGGAGAAAATATCCTCAACGTAGAAGTGTCTGATTGTGTCCTGATGTCCCTGAACTAATCCTGCCTGACATCCAGACCCTCATCAGCTCCATCAGCCTCTGAGACTCTGGAGAACCTTTTTATAGAGGCGGGGTCTGACTCAGAACTGGAGTTAAGTCACACTTAAATTCTTCATTCAGGTTACATAAAGTAGTCATAGTCAATCCTATTAAAGATGCTATAAAACAGCATCATAAAGTAAAAATGGATGCAAAAATCTAAGTCTTTTATTGCTGTGGTTTGATGAGCTTTGTGAACCATGTTAAAGCTTTATGTTTCTGTCTAATGTCAAGTTTAATTTTTTTTCAGTGCTAAACCCATGTTTGTCACAGCTCTATAAACTGTGGGTAATTCCCTCAGTCTGTAGGAGTAGACATTCACAAAGAGTTAAAAATGTCAGAGAGAAAGACCTGCATCCCAGACCTGAACCCTCTGTGAAGGCCATGACTGCACCTATGAGTATGACTGTTGGACTGAATCCAGGATGACCTTTGACCTCAAGTCCATCTACCAACAGTATGTTTAGTAGCAGATGACTCCACTTTGTGAGTCCACTTCAAAAACCACGAGGTAGAAAATCCATGTTGTCAGCTTAACATGTTTGATGTGTTCTATTCAGGTTGTACTGCAGAAGATTCCTGTCTGTCAGCGTCATTACAACAAATATTTGAGTTTCTGAGACTCACTGTTATGAAATGTCACCAATCATCCACTGAAACTCACTCCTGTGCCAGTTCAACAGCTGTGAGTATATTAATCTCAACGAGCCTTTTACATCATCCTCCATCGGTTTTACAGTATGACTTCAACTCACATGACTGTCACAGTCTTACATCGGAAGATATTTCCTGAAGACAAATGGAGCTGATGCAACATCATCCAGTCAGTTCAACTCAAACCAAAACCAGTTTTAACCTGTAATCAACATCACTGACGTGGTGAAAGTTTATTGTGGACGATTCAAACACGACAAATGTGAGTTGACCCAAACAAAGTGTGGAATAGAAAACTGACCTGTTGAAGGCTGGTGGAAGAGTCCCGGTGTTGGTGTGTCTCCAGTGAACTGTCGACTGGAATGGAGTAAAACCTGCCCTGCTCTGACAGGTTCCACCAGCACCAGTGGGAGGAGCTTAGTTCAACTCTATTTTCAGGATGTTAATTTTAGTAGATGTTCTAGAATGTCAGCAGACAATGAATACTGATAACACAAAAACCAAATTATAACAAACATCTGACAGAAGAACTGATGTTTTTCTGAACAAACAGAATCTGTGAATCAACCAAACAACCAACCAGGACGGTTTTACAACAGCAGACACAGAACTGAGACCCACCAGGACCAGCCTTCATCTGAGTTAGTATTCATTTACAACTACACATCAGACTGAAAAGAACCCTAAGAACACATCCAGAACCAGCATTCATCTAGACCTGGTAGAACCAAATGGGTCTGGATTACTGTGGAGAACCCTCAGACCAAAGTCCAGTGGATGAACTGACTTTTTGGATCCACTGTACACTTCACAGACAGAACCATCGATAACATCCAGGTTATTTCTCTTGTTTCGTCATCGTTGTGTCGTTTTACAAGTGTACATCTTTTATAATTACTAACTTTGCGGTGAATGAATCAGTCAAATTTGCACATGTTGTTGATTTCAGATTTCTTCATGAATGACATTGAGTTTAGTCTTGTATGACCCTCATGTTTTTATTCATTTCTTGCTGCTGTTGGAGTATTTCTTGTCCGATTAGGTTCATACTGTCTGCTGAAACTTAGAAAGGTTTCTTTTTTTGTCAGACAGATAAAAAAAAAAAAAAAACAAGTTGATTTTTTTTTTTTTTTTTTATCTTGACATGTTTCGGCTCCAACCTGTAGCCTTCCTCAGAAGGGTCACTTGATGTTACTGTAACGTGTCATTATCAGCTGTTTTATCCAGGTTTGCCAGACAACAGGGGACGATTCTGCCCCCTGCTGTCTGGCATCCCATGGAGGACAGCATCCGGACAAATAGCTCCTACAGTCGTGATATATCGTGTCGTGATCCTATATTGTGATTTGTATCGTATCGCCAGATTCTTGCCAATACACAGCCCTAATCGTAAATGTGTCATTTGAGGTTTTCAACAGTTTGTCCTGTGTGTGGTTCTGAACTCCTGTTTGCTGAATCATCCTAGAACTTTGCCGACTGCTCTGAGCCGATGGAATATGGGACTCTCCCAACTTCTGGTGAGTAGAGTTTCGTTTATGCTTGGTGTTGAACCAGGGGCTGTAACTCCAGGCATATATGACAGCATTGTGTAGCTGATGGTACATGTAGACTTGTTCTCTGATGCTCTTCAGATGTGTGTACAGGGTGGGGAAGCAAAATTTACAATGAACATTTAGTTGTTTTTCTCAGCAGGCACTACGTCAATTGTTTTGAAACCAACATATACTGATGTCATAATCATACCTAACACTATTATCCATACCTTTTCAGAAACTTTTGCCCATATGAGTAATCAGGAAAGCAAACGTCAAAGAGTGTGTGATTTGCTGAATGCACTCGTCACACCAAAGGAGATTTCAAAAATAGTTGGAGTGTCCATAAAGACTGTTTATAATGTAAAGAAGAGAATGACTATGAGCAAAACTATTACGACAAAGTCTGGAAGATACTATTAAAGAAGAATGGGAGAAGTTGTCACCCGAATATTTGAGAAACACTTGCGCAAGTTTCAGGAAGTGTGTGAAGGCAGTTATTGAGAAAGAAGGAGGACACATAGAATAAAAACATTTTCTATTATGTACATTTTCTTGTGGCAAATAAATTCTCATGACTTTCAGTAAACTAATTGGTCATACACTGTCTTTCAATCCCTGCCTCAAAATATTGTAAATTTTGCTTCCCCACCCTGTATGTGACTGTCCTTCAGCGAGGGATTGAAGATCCGTCCTGTCCAAGTCTGGCAGATCCACTGTGTGTCAACCAGTCCAAGCAGGTCAGTGTCAGGGTTTCTCACTCCACACTTTGTCCGTCTTCCACATTTATGTCTTCAAATGCATCAGCTGTGGAGAACCACCTTCTCCATAGTGACGACAGAATCGCAGCCACAAGTGTCAAAACCAAGAGTAGAACTGATCCAATGAACTGAAAAAACAGCATCAAAGATTCTGGTCTCCTTGGTTCTAATGGTAAAAACTATGATATGGATTTAATTTTATGTCTTGTAGCCAGTAAATGCACTGTGAAATTGAGTGTTGTACAGATATATAAGTGAATTTGGAAAGTTTTTATCCTTGTTGATAAAGTGACCTTTGCCTTAGCCATCTCTGGTTCAGATAATTGGGATTCCTGTATTTAATATCACTCGATTCCATAAACTGGTTTAACTACAGAAACCATTTTGATCTGAAAGAAGAAATCTGTTCCTCAAAGTTACTTAAAATAAAAGACATACTGTACTTTCTGGGCTATAAGTTGCACCTGACTATAAGCCGCAGATGTCCACGCTGTAACATGAGATATTTACACAGAAAGATGGTAAACAGACAGATTATGTAAATATTTATTTCCATACCTTAACTGCTTTTTTCCAAACAGTGCCTGTAACACGGCAGTAAAACGGCAGGAGCACGACTGGTTAAAAAAACCCAGAAAAGTCATTGATCGCTATCTTCATCTTCCTTCTGCTCATTGAAACCACTGCAGTCGTCTTCTTTAGTGTCGGGAGTTGAACAGCCTCAGAAAGGCTCCGTCACACACCTTCTCAGTCTCTCTTCTGTTGTCGCTCTCATTGTCACTTCCGTGCTGCAGCTCTATTTCCTTCTTGGACAGACACATCGATGGTTTGAACTTAAAAGCTGCATCATATGCATTTCTTTGTGTGTTTCCATGATGAGGGTTTGTGCATGACACGCAAAATGATTGTTAAAAGTTAAGCTTAAAACTTCTCCTCTTCATCACCTCTTCCACCTGTCTGTCTCACTTTTGTGCTTCCTGCTAAAGCGCCCCCTGGAGGCCATTAGCCTGTAAAAATCTATACTTGAGCCGCATCATTGTACAAGCCGCAGGGTTCAAAGCGTGAGAAAAAAGTAGCGGCTTATATTCCGGAAAATACAGTAATTCCAACAAAGACTAAAGTTTAACAATCCAATGTATCAGCAGTGTGTGTAGTTTAAAAGTTACACATTGTGGTAAAAATACTGCATCTAAACACTGATCAGCCTTTATATGTGTTCATTTAATGTGCATATATTTATTTTCATAGCTTATGGATCAGATTCTATCAGAGACATATTTCTAACTGGTGACATCGAGGGTTTAATTACATTTTTTACCAGAGATAAAATAATTGAATAATGACATTAATGAGTTTTTTGGTCAGTTTGGACGTAGACTTGAACAACATGAGTGCTTTCAACAGCTGTTGTGCTGTGGGCGACAAACTGAGCTGCGTATTTGGAGTACTGTAATTTCTGGACTATGGAGCGCACCTAAATATAAGCTGCACGCTAACGTCTCACCATCGAGTCATTGATGCCAAGCTCACATGCAGCAGCTCTGTTTCCTTCTTCAACAGTCAGATCGATTGCCTTTAACTTGAAAGCTGCCTCATATGCATTTCTTCATGTGTTTTCCATGATGGTGTTTGCATGATGCGCAAAATGACTGATCTGAAGAATTTAGTGAGTGTGTTTGATTGACAGTGATTCGAACTAGTGATGTAAACAGTTAACCGACCATCAATTAATTGTCGATAAGAATTTGCTCAATTAAATTATTAATTGTCAGTTAATTGCACTTTTCTACGTCCTGTCCGAAGGCTGATGGTTTGTCCGCACTGCAACGCCGGGGCTGGGATAGCCGGTCATCGAACTGGATCATGGTGTTGATGAGTTAGAATGGCTTTAGGGACATGGTGGAGCCAAACACAGACCGGCCTGGTCTGTTTGTGGGAGCGGTGCACCCCACCTAAATACATGCACGAATGTGGGGTCAGAATTGGATCGGAGCATTTTCCCTGGAGGTTGGTCTAGTCCACGGTCATCTGGACTATCTGGTCAGTGAGACAGAAGTTGAAAACATCCTCCAGGCTCCTGATCCGGGCCACAGGTATGTCCCGCAGTCACCCCGGTGACCATGGGAAAATAGAGCGGGGGTCAAGTTGGAAATGCCCATTTCTTCTAAACTGCCCCTCTTCAGATCCATTTATTTTATTTCATTTCTCTGTTGAATTTCTTTAGTTCTACTCCATTAATGTCATTGTCTGTTCTGTATCCAATGGTTCAATAAATCAATCATTAAGGAATATGACATGCTTTTTTAATTAAGTATATAAACAGTATGTAGCTTTTATTCTTATAGAACCCATTGAAGAGAAATTCAGATTCTCCGAAAAATCACCACTTATCAATTAATCATTAATCGATCAATAAAGTAACCAACTTATGATTAATGGATTAATCGATAATTTGCATCCCTAATTCGACGATTTCATTGGTCCACTGTAACCTGTTGGGTAATTTCATTGGTCTGGTGTGATGAGCCTAAATGTACTGGTGGCATGAAGTTCGTTATCCTGTAAAACATGAATTAGCCGAACCATTGTTTAAGTCGCAGGGTTCAAAGCGTGTGAAAAAAGTAGCGGCTTATAGTTCGGAATTTACGTTATTTCTTTGTGGACATGTTGAGTTGTCACTATTGAGCGTCTGCTGAATGAGGTGTTTGTATTTGTACAGGACAGACAACCACCTCTGGACCACTGGACCCTGAAGAACACTGAACACCAGGACCATTCTCAGGCAGGTTCTTCTATCTGTGACTGTCCCACTGATTTATGGACATCAGACCAAGGTTATTATTGTTAACGAAACTACGAAATGACGAGAACTAGAATTGTAAAAACATTTTCGTTAACTGAAATAAATAAAAACTGTAATTAAAAGAATAAAATTATAACTAACTGAAACTGTATTGTGTGCTTACAAAACGAACTAAAACGTATAAAAATTATGGATAGAATTCCCTTCGTTTTCGTCTTTGTCAATGTTGAATTGATATGAAATCAATTTATGTCCCTTGAGCAATTTTAGCTAGTGGCACAATATGATATTTAACGGTCCGTCACTTGTCATTACTTGTGGTTTACAGTCGTCCTCTGGTCCCCACTCTACCTGGAAACATGGAGGCTAAAGTTAGGAGAAAGCAGCAGAGTCCTGTCTGGGATTTATTTGAATACGATGGAGAAGAAGAGAAAAGATACAACAAAACTAAAACTAATACTAAACTACAACTAAGCATTTAGGCCAGAATGAAAACTAATAAAAACTAGCAAACCTGCTCTAAAAACTAATTAAAACTAACTGAATTAGAGGAAAAAAAAATCAAAACTAAATAAAACTAAACTATAATGAACTAGAAGCACTCGGAGAGCGCAGACCTCCGCCAAGGCTGATCAGTGGCCCCCCCTGTGGGCCCCCCCACCCCCGATCACCACCAAAATTTAATTATTTCTTCCTTATCCCATTTCCAACAAACCCTGAAAATTTCATCCAAATCTGTCCATAACTTTTTGAGTTATGTTGCACACTAACGGACAGACAAACAAACAGACAAACAGACAAACAAACCCTGGCAAAAACATAACCTCCTTGGCGGAGGTAATATCTAAAACTATTAGAATCTTGGATCAGACACACCGATCCCTTCAGAGTCAATGACACTGAATCCAAACATGGCTTTAGTTCATTAGTGGATTTATTTGTCAGGGACCAAACACCAGAACATGAATGTAACACAAGAACAGATGCATTGAAGCAGATTTATCTCGGAGTTCATTTCTATATGCAGTCGCTGAGCAGGTGGAAACAACAGCAAATGTCCAATCTGGTCTAAGCAAATATACATATAAACACAGGTTTTCAATCCCAAACACATCATATGAGCATCTGTTCAGTGACTCAAATGAATGTTTTTTGTGAAAGGGCTGAAGTTTTTGATGATGGGAGTTATGAGGAAGAGTGAGGACAAAGAATGTACGACAGTGGAAAGAGTAAAAATGTCCCAGTTTCCTTTCATTGACTCACTGTTCTGTCTGACATTGTTTTAGTCGGGTTGAAGAAGACTGAGATCACATTGGTGAGCTTTTAATCTGAACTAAATCAGAACTAAACCATGAATCAGACACTACAGTGAATGGTGTTTTCCACTGTTTTCAACTTGTTACATTTAGATCAGAGACTTTCTTGCTCCCATACTGGGGAAATTCAATGATCAAGGCAGCAACAGAATAAGGTGCAAGAAAAAATGTACATGCAGAAAGACAATGGAAAAGACAAACAGTATAAAATAATAATAGTAATAATAATAGTAATAAGTCATACAACGCTACAGACTATAGTACACAGAAGAATAAAAATGAAGGTCTAATTTTTTTTTTATTCTGAGACAAAAGTCAGAATTCTGACTTCTCAAAATTCGGACATTTTTTCTCAGAATTCTGACTTTTTCTCAAAATTCGGACATTTTTTCTCAGAATTCAGACTTTTTTTTCTCAGAATTCAGACTTTTTCTCAGAATAATAATAATTTTAAAAAACACTGGACCTTTTTTTTTTCCAGTGGCCCTACTCCTCTTCCGTACTATACACACATTTACAACAGAGTGGAACAATATGTCAGACAGTTTATGCCGTGTGATATCCAATGATGAATTATCCAAGGGATAGTCTTTTCTACGTCTTATTGTTTCATCCATTTCAGTTCAAATCAGTCTGGATGTTGTGATGTCAAATAAAGATCAGGATAATTCACGTCTGATGCATAAAAACTACAGCCTATTTACAGAATGTGTGCTGTAGAAAGTCCAGATATCTGCGTCAGTGCTGAATGAATATGGACAACAGTGGTGTGTTCAGATCCAGTAGTTGATATGAGATGTGTGTGTTCAGGTTTTGACTCAGTTCAGACTCTGGGAAGAAGCAGTGAAACAAGGATGACTGGAATCAGATGCAAATATAAACTTGAACAGACGCTCAGATCCACCATCAAGAACAGATGGACTTAATTAGAGCGTTTTCACACAGCATACCCAAGTCTGTATCCAAGTACACTGGACCCCAAAGTCCGCTTAATTTTGTACCATGTGAATGCAAGCGTTCTGTTCCAATGTGATCCGTGCCCGAGACCAGAAGTGACCTAATCACCATGGACCACAGATGGCGCACCTGTTGTCTCCTGAAAAAGCCTCGGATCTGCGCAGCATAGGCCTCGCCTTATCGAGCTGAACCACTCAGTGATATATCAGAACAACGAATATCACTCTTCTTCTCTTGCTTCAACAGGATAACAGATAGACAAGGGTTTGTCGTCTTCTGACTTCCGCATTTGTTGGATAGTGACAGAATTCCCTCCACACCGCCACCTACTGTTTCAGCCCTTTAAACACCCATTTGTACTCGGGTACTGGTCGCAGTATGTGCTTGTGAACGCAACATCTGTGGGAAAGGTGCGAGCGTATCCAAGTACAGTACGGATTCAAGTACACTGTGTGAAAACACCCTAAATGTGCACAGACACATCTACACATCACACAAACACAGTGAAGATCCCATCCTCATCCGTGTGTTCCACCTTCTTGTTGTTTTCTGACTGTTTGAGTTTTGTGTTCGCTGTGTTTGGATCCAGTGAGTTCACAGAAATCTGATGGACAGAAGAAGACAATACAACTGCAGTTATTGATCGGTGATCAGCTCATTTAGTGACAGTTTGATCACATCACTGGGTAACATTAGACTGTTTTGATGGATGGATCATGTGTGAGTCTGACTGAATAACAATGATAAAAAAAAAACAGATAAATCCAGTGTTTTATAGAGGTATCTGTTGTTTCTGAGTGTATTTTCACAAATGGACGTTTAATGAAAACAGAATAGTGATTTGATTTACATTTATCATTTTCGTAATCAGATGGAGCAGATACACCATTTAGGAAATGCTGGATAGTTTTTCATTAAACAGAAATGACATAACGTGCGTGCAGTTGAAAACCCTCGGTCTGACTTATAGTCAGCACTGCTGCCACCCACTGGCCTAACTTATCAGTGCATGGCAAAGTTTTTGCACATACTCAAATTTAGAGAGATAATGATTGATGACAATACCCTTCGGCCAGTGGGCCAAGGGTAATAAAAACAGCATTTAACATATTTCTGTTATTAACTGAAACACAAAGAATGGGACAAAGGATGTATTTCAGCACCAAACTGTCTTTACATTAACTATTTTCATTGTATTTACTTCAGTGATTGACTTTTAGATGTAGATCATACTACCACACAGAAGCGCTCTGACAGGTAGTAGATGCAGTAAAAGACTTGGTAAATACTACACCTTCAGCAATGAAGCAGCCAATGCAGTAAAAGTACCATCATTAATAATGTTTAAATCCTAGAAAGAAACCTTATAAGCATTGAACACCATTGTGCTGTGCTGTCATCACACATAAGCCATTCAGAAATCAACATTTATCAATCCTTGACCCTGTTGATGTTATATATTTTTTGATATTTGAATGAAGCGTTGTATCAGTAAATAGTGAAATTAGTCATTCCTCATTCTTGTTCATAATAATAATAAAGTTTGAAATAGGGCAACTCTGATACCATGACTGATATCTAATTTTTGGGATTTGTTAATGTTTATGATCATATAGATATTGATCTATATATAGATCGTTTATAGCCCAGACTGATCGCCGTGGGAATGCACTTGTATTATCTCCTGAGAGAGTTCATGTCCACCGTAGTGATCGCAGTGGACATCCCCCCATCAGCTGTTTTAGCGGTGGCCTGTGAAGTTATCAGCTCCACTCTGCAAAACTACAGACTGAACACCCAGATGCATTCATGGCCGTTACGGAGATTTTAATCATGCCTCACTGGACAAAACTTTCTATAATGTTCATCAGTGTGTTGCCTGCCCCACCAGAAACCATAAAACCCTGGACCTCTTGTATGCTAATGCCATGGATGCACATACAGCCACAGCCCTTCTCCCCCTCAGCAGATCAGACCACAACCTGGTCCTGTTGTCCCCTAATGCCACGTTTCCACAATGTGGAACTGGCTCGACTCAACTTGACTCGGGGTACCAGGTCCTATTCCTGGAGACCGTTTCCATTACAGGATACTACCGACTTTACAGTACCTGGACGTCAAAGCGATGCGGCGTGTTACTTCCTTGTTGTCTGCTCAGAGAGTTGCTGATAAACTTGTTAATTGCATGTTGTCTCATCAAGTTCATGTTGATTTTTACGTTGTCCACCAAAGACTAAATGTCCTCGACCAACCATGGTGTAGTTTTGCGGCCGGCAAAGCGCAGTCAGATTTGAAGTCAAGTCTTGGACAGAATAATGTTTACTTTGGTTTGACTGAACTACCTAAAAAGAGCTTTAATTAACCCCCACCCCCCACCCCACCCAAAGGGGAGGCAAGGGGTAGTGTTCTTGGTTCGCTTTGTTTGTTTCTTTGTTCGTTAACACTCTAGCAGCAAAACTATCATTGAATTCATTTCAAATTGGGTTTATAGATTGCCAGTGACCCAGAACAGATGTGGTTACATTGGTCAAAGTTCACATTTTTAATGAGTTTTTAAAATCTTTTTCTTCTCCCATTTACTTATAATGGGTGAATTTCACATGTCTATAAAACCATCAATTTAGTTTCAATTTACTTCAAACTTGGCACATATGTAGAGGCAACTGATATGATGACATCAGCACACGCATAGACATGATGACATCAGCTGGATCGAAGGCAAAATAAGCTACAATACATGTGAGGGGCAGGGTTTATTGTGCCTGGAACCACTTGTTTGGTTTATTGTAGTTTACAATTATATTCAGTTAAAATTCAAAATTTATCTCTGACTAGGCAGGGTTTCAGTGAGCAGGAGAAGAGTGTTGTGAGGCAGGGGTGGGGATACTAGTAAGCTCTGCTTACTTTTTTAATTGTTTATTGTAAGACTGAAGACTTAAATCTTTTAAATAGTTATCTGTACTGTTTCTTAGTTTGATATAAATTCATTCCTTTTTGTAATTAAGTCAAAGTTTTTATCTAATAAATCATAATTGTTGATAGAAGTGATTTGGTCATTTCATCTGAGCTTGTTTGTGAGACAACCTTCTCATCTGATGAACGTGACTGTGATTTTTAGATTATTTTTGTACATTCTTTATCAGACAGTTGACAGCGGGGACAGACCTCAAATGTGCACAAAGACACTATGATATGATATGATAGATATAGAAGAAATAGTCTGACTCAACCTGAGGACTGAAGGCTCAGGTTGTTTTTAATTAATCTAATGAACTAACACTTACACTTTCTCAGAGTTGGTCTGAACCATCGGACTCCACCAGGCTTCATCCTGAAAGGAAAAGGAGGGTCAGAGCAGCTGGAAACATGGACATTCCATCACTCTGATCCACTGAAGCTTTTCTGTTCACATCCACTAAATGATTCCTTCTGAATCACTTATTGAGTCTCTTTATCTTTGAACATCAGCTGTACCTTCATACAGGATGTATCCCAGCTCTGACAGATGGTTCCTGTCAGCTCCACCTCTTCTATCTCACATTATCTGTGGATGCATCAGCTCAGTCCATACCTGAGAGTGTCCAGTCTGAAGTGTGGATCCTCCAGTAGAGCAGACAGCTCCTGTCCTGGGTCTCCTGGATGGTTGTAGCTCAGGTCTAGCTGTCTGAGATGGGACGGATTGGACTTTAGGGCTGAGACCAGAGGAGAACATCCTTCTTCTGTGATCAGACATCCTGACAATCTGCAACACAAAACATCACATACATCATCTGAGGATGGAAAAGAAGTGGAGATGGTCATTTGTCTCTAAATGCATCTGACTTCACTGATATGATTTCATTGTGTCAAGTCTTACTGACTTTAACCAAAGTTAATATCACTGGAGCTTGTTGGAGTTTCACTGAAACAACTGACAAGTTAGATCCATCCATTGCCGAGAAACATTTTAAGCATGTGTTGTGTTTTTGGTGAACCCTGACCTGAGAGTGTCCAGTCTGCATCCTGGACTCTTCAGTCCGTCTGACAGTATCTTCACTCCTGAATCCTTCAGGTCATTTTCACTCAGATCCAGGTGTATCAGACTACAGGACGTGGATCTGAGAACTGAGGACAGAGCTTCACAGCTTCTCTCTGACAGGTTACAGTCTCTCAGTCTGGAAAACACAGATTATATTTGTGTTAAAATGAATTAAGATGAGTTTGGACTAGGGGTGGGCGATATGGCAAAAATATCATATCACAATTTTTAAAAATAAAATCATGATCTCGATTTTATCACGATTCTTTACATGGGGGGGTCATACGGGGTGCTGCAGTCCGTGTGAAAGTAAAACTTAAGAGCGTTACTAATTACTCTACGTCTCCTGCTGTTGTGAAGCTCATCTTTCCCCTTTCTCCTGAATCTTCGCAAACTTTCATTTGAGGGGGTAGAACATTTGTCCTGGCCAATTATATATTATACTTATAAGGGATGTAAACAATTAATCAACTATCAATTATTGTCGATAAGAATTTGCTCGATTAAATTATTATTGTCGGTTAATTGCCCTTTTTCCACAGCAGGATTTGTGGAGTTGACAGTAGGGGGCACCACTGTCAAACTAGGCTTCATCACTGAAGTTGAATAACGCCGTGGCTGGGATAGCTGGTCATTGAACTGGATCATGGCATCTGAGTTAGAATTGGGGGGGGGGGGGGGGTGACATGCTTTTTTCATGAAGTATATAAACTATATTTAGCTTTTATTCTTATAGACCCTATCGAAAGAGAAAGTTCAGGTTCACAGGAAAATCGCCACTTTATCAAGTTAATCGTTAATCAATCGAGAAGGCCAGTGAATTAATGATTAATGAATTAATCGATTTTTTTAATCGAATTTGCATCCCTAATGCATATTAATATATATAAATCTAACGTAATGGTGAAGTTTTGTTTGTTTGTTTTTTTGTTTTGTTTTTTTTTTTTGGTGTGGTGTGGTGTCAAGGATTTTGCAAAACTTTACCAGTGGAAATGCTGAGTACAATCAGAGTGAACTAAGATCTCGGTGTTTAAAGCAGAAACATTAAAGGAGTCATATTTTGCTTTTTTAAATGGAATTCTTCGTTTTCCAACATTTCACTGTGATCTACATAAACTGTAAATGCTCTGCTTGGGTCTGAATTCTTCATTCATTCAACTCCACAGGTCCATCTTCAACCCTATTTCTGAGTAATGACACCAGAAAGGTGGTTTGGAGCGCTGGCCCTTTAAATGCACATGAAACACTTCAGGCCCCGCCCCCTCCAGGTTGTCGGCTGTGCTGCTCTGTCCCCTTCAACCAACAACTGAACATTTTAGGTAATGGGCTCCAAGTTTGGGCATATTTTCAGTGTGGACTACAACTGCTGCTGCTGACAAACAATTATGTCGTACTCAGAGAAATGTTGGTCTGAAGTCAGGACCTTATATGTGCAAATGTTATGACATGACTAGTTATAAAACATAACAAATTAAAGAGGAATTAAAACAGGTTGTAGAAATCCACTGGATTTTTGCCAAAATGAATATAAAAATAGCTTTGCAGCAGCTGGAGGGTTCAAATTCAAACTGTATGAACTATTAGGGTCCAAATACACAAAGAAATGAACCACAGACTAAGAAAAGTGGGTTTAGAGAAAAATGACCCCGTAAAACTATTACTTTAAACTGTTTCCTGTCACAGCCATCCTAAATTAACAGTATTAGTAATTATATCCTTATCATGTTTTATGTTTCAGTAATCATCAATACACCAGTATGAAGAACCTCTTTAACCTAAGTGGTTTTTTAAATGTATTTTCAAATTTACTATTTTACACAGAGAAATATCTAAAGCACATCATTATTTCTAGGTTAACTGTAAATTACAGTTTGTTAGTTTGTTGTATTTTTTGACAGATTAAATTAGTTTTAATGGTTGAATGTGACGTTTGAGTCTCAGAGAAGCCCAGTGATTGACTCAAATTTGGGAATGAAAGGGTAAATTCAGTGTGAAAATAACATTGATATTTTATTAAAACTTTAACATGGTAATTATAGCTTTATCTGTGCAGCCTTTTTTCCAACCAAAAAACACAGTATTTCACCACAAAAAGAAACCTAAAACTGTAATGAAAGATTGAAAACATAAACTGTTTTCTCTGACCTGAGAGTGTCCAGTCTGCATCCTGGACTCTTCAGTCCGTCTGACAGTATCTTCACTCCTGAATCCTTCAGGTCATTCTTACTCAGATCCAGGTGTATCAGACTACAGGACGGGGATCTGAGAACTGAGGACAGAGCTTCACAGCTTCTCTCTGACAGGTTACAGCCGCTCAGTCTGGAGAAGACAGATTATATATACATATATATATATATATATATATATATATATATATATTATTTTTTTTTTTTTTTTTTTTTTTTTTTTTGTACTTTATTTTTTATTGTTTTCATATAAAATACAAAACAAAAGAGAAAAAAAACGGTCACAGGTACATTCACACATTTACAGACTGTTTACTGTCCACAGATTGAATGAAAAAGTCCCATTTTTTCCAGTACTTTACACCCTTATGCTGTTGTAGGCGGAGATTGTATGTCATCGTTTCCATTAAATGGATTTGGTTGACAATTTTTATCACTAAAGAAATTGAGGGAGGGTCCTTTTTAAGCCAGTATTTGGTGATGGCTTTTTTGCCTGCGGCAAGCAGTATTCTAAATAAATATATGTCTCTTTCCTGTAATTCCTCTGGGGGAATGCTAAAAAACAAAGTAGCCAATGACATATCAAAATGGACACCAAAAACTGGATACATCAACTTAATCATCTCTCCCCAAAAGCCAACAATACCAGGACAGGACCAGAATACATGTACTTGATCTGCCTCGAGTAACCACACTCCCTCCAGCCAGAAAAATGAACTCCAGAAGAATGTGATTTTCGTGCAGGTGTAATAAAAGATTATATATTTTTTAATGGACTTTTGATGAGTTTGGACTAAAGTACGGTCAGAGTGAACAAAGGTCCAAGTGTTTACAGCAGAAAAAATTACTTTCTTTTTTTTTCTTTTTCTGTAACGATTAATAATCCAAACCGAAACCAAACCATTTCTCTGACCTTTTTGGAATTCCACGCAGCAGCAAGAAGCAATGAAGCTGTTTCTGTGTTTGTTGCTACTGTGGACATACTGCGGCTGCATGGAATTCCAAAAAGGTCTGAGGTGACAGTTTGGTTTCGGCTTGTGATGGAGTACACTTCGAAGTTGTTCACCGTGAGGGAAGTGATTCAGGTGCGTAATCACAGAAAGACTAATGGATTAGTGATAAGGAGGCTATCTCTTGGGTTTTACAGATTTGATGAAACATTGGTGACAAAGATCATATGCTGCTTTATGCATCATAGCTAACTTTAAAATAGTAATCATTTATTAAAACTCTAATTTTGTCAATATATCTTTATTTACAAGGCAACAAAAAACACATTAAACTGTAAGAAAACACAAAAATCCACTTTTTCTGACCTGAGAGTGTCCAATCTGAAGCGTGGATCCTCCAGTAGAGCAGACAGCTCCTGTCCTGAGTCTCCTAGATGGTTGCAGCTGAGGTCTAGCTGTCTGAGATGGGACGGATCGGACTTTAGGGCTGAGACCAGAGAAGAGCATCCTTCCTCTGTGATCAGACATCCTGACAATCTGCAACACAAAACATCACATACATCATCTGAGGAGGGAAAAGAAGTGGAGATGGAGTCATTTGACAGAGTCGCTGAATGCATCTGACTTCACCAACATGATTTCATTAAATAAAGTCTGTGAGGTACTGACTCTGAACAAAGTTTAAGATCACTGGAGCTGGTTTGGAGTTCAAAAGAAACAACAATTGAGAAGTCAAATTGATCCAATACCTGGAGAAAAAACATTTTAATTTTGTTTTGTTACTAGTTGAATTCTGACCTGAGAGTGTTCAATCTGCATCCTGGACTCTTCAGTCCATCTGACAGTATCTTCACTCCTGAATCCTTCAGGTCATTCTTGCTCAGATCGAGATGTATCAGACTAGTGGACTGGGATCTGAGAACTGAGGACAGAGCTTCACAGCTTCTCTCTGACAGGTTACAGCCACTGAGTCTGGACAAAACAAAGGGATGAGTATAAAGTTATTGATCTTGTTCAAATGATAGATGCATATTTGAGGTTGTTTGATCCAACTGTTTTTCTCACAGAGCTTTGTTGGAGGCTTTGATCACTGGCAGCAGCCTCAGAAGAACCTCCTCTGAAGCAGAGTATTTGTTCAGGTCAAACGTTTCCAGGTCTTTTTCTGATGACAGTAAGATGAAGGCCAGAGCTGACCACTGAGCAGGAGACAGTTGTTCTGTGGACAGACGTCCTGATCTCAGGCACTGTTGGATCTGGTCCACCAGTGATTCATCATCCAGTTCATTCAGACAGTGGAACAGGTTGATGCTTCTCTCTGCAGACACATTCTCACTGATCTTGTCTTTGATGTACTCAACAGTTTTCTGGTAGGTCTTTGAGCTGCTTCCTGTTGGTTTCACCAGACTTTGTAGGAGACTCTGATTGGTCGGCAGTGATAGACCCAGGAGGAAGCGGAGGAACAGGTCCAGGTGCCCATTGGGACTCTGTAAGGCCTGGTCCACAGCGGTCTGGTACAACTGTACAGGTTTGACCTTTGATAGTTTAGACCGAACACGTTTGTCCTGACAGCAGATTGACTCCAGTGTTGGTGAAGGTCTGATGGACATGAAGAGCAGCCAGAAACTCCTGGACACTCAGGTGGATGAAGCAGAACCTCTGGTCCTGGTACAGTCCTCTCTCCTCTCTGAAGACCTCTGAACACTCCTGAGTACACTGAGGCTGAGCTGATATGATGCCACACTCTGTCAGGTCTGATTCATAGAAGATAAGGTTTCCTTTCTTCAGCTGCTCAAAGGCCAGTTTTCCCAGAGACTCAATCATCTTCCTGGTCTCTGGACTCCAGTGTGGATCTCTCTCAGACCTTCCATCATACTTGATGTTCTTGACTTTGGCCTGAACCACCAGGAAGTGGATGTACATCTCAGTCAGGGTCTTGGGCAGTTGTCTTCTGTCTGTGGTTTTCAACACGTCCTCCAGAACTGTAGCAGTGATCCAGCAGAAGACTGGGATGTGACACATGATGTGGACGCTTCGTGACGTCTTGATGTGGGAGATGATTGTGTTGGTCTGTTCTTCATCTGTGAACCTCTTCCTGAAGTACTCCTCCTTCTGTGGGTCAGTGAACCCTCTGACCTCTGTCACCATGTCGACACACTGAGCAGGGATCTGATTGGCTGCTGCAGGTCGTGTGGTTATCCAGAGGCGAGCAGAGGGAAGCAGGTTCCCCCTGATGAGGTTCATCAGCAGCACATCCACTGAGGTGGACTCTGTCACATCAGTCAGGATCTGAGTGTTGTTGAAGTCCAGAGGAGGTCGACACTCATCCAGACCGTCTAAGATGAACACCACCTGGAGGTCTTCAAAGATCCAGATTCCTGCTTCTTTGGTTTCAGTGAAGAAGTGATGAACCAGTTCCACCAAGCTGAACTTCTTCTGTTTCAGCACATTCAGCTCTCTGAAGGTGAATGGAAATATGAAGTGGATGTCCTGGTTGGCTTTGTCTTCAGCCCAGTCCAGACTGAACTTCTGTGTGGAGACTGTTTTCCCGATGCCGGCCACGCCCTTTGTCAGCACTGTTCTGATTGGCTGATCTCTGTCAGGTGGTGTTTTAAAGATGTCTTCACATGTGATGGTTGTTGGTGGTCTGTGTGGGTTCCTGGATGCTGTTTCAATCTGTCTGACCTCATGGTCCTGGTTGACCTCTGTAGCCCCTCCCTCTGTGATGTAGAGCTCTGTGTAGATCTGGTTCAGGAGGGTTTTGGGGTTTCCTGCTTTAGCGATGCCCTCAAACACACACTCAAACTTCTGCTGCAGATTATGTTTCAGTTTCCGCTGACAAACTCTAGATTGACTTCCTGAATGAAGACCCAGATAAAACCATCAGTTTCACAGTAAATTCAAGTATTTTCATCTGTTCAATCTGTACAGAATGGTCTTACTGCGGTGCAGACGCTCAGCCAGCTCCTCCTGCTTCATCCTCCTCAAGAAGTTCAGTGTGATCTTCAGAAAAGCCTCTGAGCTCCTCCTCTGCTCTTCATCCTCATCCTTCAGACTCTCTAAGCATTCTGGGTAATCTGTACTCAGAACCCGGTGGAACTTCTTCAGTTCGTTCTTGACAAAAGTGCAGATGTTCTCCTCCAGCAGCTGGAACAGAAAACATTATGAAGGACACAAACTCCACCCATGGACCAAAGCTCAGGTCCATGTTGGACACAGTGACGTCCACTGGTCTGAAACCAGCAGCAGCAGATGATTGGACAGAACAGATGGACCAGTGGATGTTGGACATGTACACACCTTAAATATGGAGTCCAGCTGAGTCTGATCCTGTAGACCAGTGGGAACCTCTGAGCTCTGCTGCTCCACTCTGTGGACCAAACATCAACAATGAGCTCAATTTATGTCTGTCCACACTGACACCAACAGGTGGACACACCTGGACATTATCATGAGTCACATGACCCCCTGTAGTGGAAACAGTGTCCTGGTCCTGCTGATCCCACTGAGAATCAATATCTCAGTGTGTTTGGAGCTTCACACTCAAGGTTTGAGTTGATCAACAGGTTTAGTTTAGTTCAGTTTATCAGGATCCCCATCAGTGACATCATGGCCGCAGGACTGAACTCAGTTTAGTTTCATATAAATATCATTTCTGAGACTGAAGAAGATTTACTGAACAGTCACTTTAAGACAAAACAAAGGGACACCTGTCAGCCAATCAGAATCAGGGGCGGACTGACCAGTAGGACATTCTGTCAAAGTCTGATAATAATAATATTAATATTATAAATAATATTAGCGGCTGTCCCACCAACGGCCAATTGATTTGGTGAATTGGGAAAGAAATCAGCAATATTAACATCAAAACAACAGGTGGCACCAATATGATTATTTAGGCTATTACATGGAGGAAATACACAAAACCTGAAACAGAAAAACCCAAAGAAGAGCGTGAGAAAATGTCGAATATGAAGTGTAAGGAAAAAGGTGGCCGCAAAAATCAAAGGAAGAGGGCCATATTATTTCAGGCGGAGGCATCCAAATGCAAAAAGCTGACTGAGCTATTAAGCAAATGAGAGGTGCTGGTGAGCGGCAGGAGCAGCAGGACATAAGTATAGGTTGGTCAGGCTTAGGCTACAGCTACCTATTTATTAGGAATCTGTTAAGAACGTTGAGTTTTCACCATGATGACGAAGACTGCGTTCAGTTAATGCAGTCCAAGTTCATGTAGAGCAGGGGTCACCAACCCTGGTCCCCAAGAGCTACTATCCAGCATGTTTTAGGTGTTTCTCTCTTCCAGCACACCTAACAAGTTGTTATCAGGCTTCTGCTGAGCTTGATGATAGGCAGGTGTGTTGGAAGCGGGATACATCTAACACATGCAGGATAGGAGCTCTGGACCAGGGTTGGTGACCCCTGATGTAGAGTAATAGGTTAGGCCAACTTACCTTTGACAGTGTTGTGCAGTACTTTGGTTTTGTTCATTTTGTTGATTATCTTTGGTGTTTTATTGTGAAAACCTTCATATTCCTATTTGAGACTGGACTAGTCCTTTCAGGGTTCTCTTTGTCCCACTGGGTTTTTTGGAGTTTTTCCTCGCAAAGAAGGAGGGTCTAAGGCCGGGGACTGCCAGGGATGTTGATCCATTTACTTCACCAACTGTTTACTAACTGAATACTTGACTGTTTGCTTATTTTCATCATGTATTTTATCAATTCATCAATTTCTGTAAAGCCCTGTGAGGTGCCATTGTTGTGATACTGGGCTCTATAAAAAAAATAATTAATTGAACTGAAAGTTTAATTTGTCAGGAGGTAGTGTTAGTTTGGTTAGCGGCTTGAATGTTCATTTATTTTATACTCTTGAAAACATTTGACAAAAAATGACATTAAAAATCTGAGCTGACAACAAACACATTATAAACCTTCAAACTAAAGTTAATATTTAATATATATTTAATATGGAGTGGACATATCTGACATTTACATCAAACTTACGTCTCTGTAGAAAACAATGGTGGGAACTCCTTGGACCGGTCACTCTTGAAGGACACACAACTGGGTCCAGGATCAGGTCCAGAGAACTCTGGTCTGTGATGGATCCTGGTCATCAGGAAACATATGAACGATTATTTATGTCCAACTTTACCTCCAGTTGTATCACATTCAGAATCACAACTGGATGAAACTGACTGACTTTGTGATGAATTCTCTGTGACGACAGATCTTCAGTATTTATTATAATTACATGTTTTATGTAACAAGGTTGAATTTGCATTGATATGAAAATCTCACTAAACAAGGACAAAACCAACACCTCTCCTACATAAATGATCAAATAGAGGATGTGGTTGGGTTCAGTAAAAGAAGACTCCTCAGCTGTGAGTAGAGATGGAACAGTATGAAAATTTCATATCACTATTACTGTGACCAAAATTATCACAGTTGCTATTGTGGTATTGTTGAAATGTGTTCAGAAAGTACTTATACACACACTGAAATAATTTAACCAAGTTGTTTTTGAAATAAACTAATAACATCACACACACTGTACTTTCTGTTGGTAGAAACATTAAAATCAGTTTGGTTAGCAGCTTAAATGTCCATTTATTTTATACTCATGACACCTTTTGACAATAGATGATGTGAAGAATTGGAGCTGAAAATGAACACGTTATAAACCTTCAAACTAAAGTCAGTTTTTAATATATATGTAATATATATCACATACAATGTTTAATATATGTAATATATTTATACAGTGAACACATCTGACATTTACATCAAACTTACGTCTCTATAGAGAAGAATGGTGGGAACTCCATGGACCAGTCACTCCTGAAGGGCGCACGCCTGGGTCCAGGTCCAGAGGACTCTGGTCTGTAATGGATCCTGGTCATCAAGAAAATAGTGGGTTTAATATTCAAACAAACTGCAGAAACAATAGGAAAACGAACAACACACTGAAGATCAATCATTTCTTAATCTGATTAAAATGTCACAGTTTAATGAAACACAAATAAATATTAGATTAGGATCATTTAGTTTATGTTAATCAGGCCATTAATATCTAGTGAACAGTAAATGTTTATACTAATGTGTAAAATAATGTTATTAATGTATTTGTCAGATGCTATTGACTTCAACCAGGTGAATATAATGACAGAGGCTCTTTGTACCCATGTGTCCACAGCCACCCGTGATATTTCCACCCAGCTGCTGTATAGACCTACTACTGTATGGAAACGTGTCTGAAAACTGAAACTGAACACAGAAAACTCTCCATCACATGAGGAATCCAAACCCAGTTTCCTGGTGAGTCCTGGAGGATCTATTCATCCATAGTGTCTCTGGTTGGATCAACATTTACATCCAAGTGTTTTTGTGTTGCACTGGGGTCTAAAGGTCTGAATGAGGACCACCTACGCTGACTCTGATGAACGCCTCTGTTTGAAGTCAAATAACCAGTCCTTGGAGTCAGTACTCTTCATGGACACACAGCTGGGTCCTTGTCCAGGTCTGGGTCCAGGTCTGTGAATAGTGATGTCAGCTGTTTTAGTGCTGAGCTCTGACATGGAGAACAGTGGTGGACAGATCCAGATGGTGGTCTCACCTTTGAGCTTCCAGGGGTCTGTCAGGTTCAGGTCCTGTGGGGGTCCCGTTGGTGGTCTGTGGGGGAGGGGCTCCCTCCTCTCTGTCCTCACCCTGGTCCATTCTGCTGAATCCACATTAGTCACACAACAAACACTGAAAACACAGCAGAATTTGAGACATGGTTATATGATGGACAGGTGTCAGATGTGGACCAGAGACAAACCAGACTCAGGGTTTTGGACAAAGACCTGCATCCCACATCTTATATGGTGTGTGTTTAATGAAGTTGTTTGTCGGTGCTGCTTGTTTGAGTGTGAGTTGAAGTGTAATGGTACATGTGGGTGTGTTACTCGCTGCTGTAGTTCTACTGTCAGACCATTAGATGGCGTCCTTGAGCTGATGTGAAGTGAAGGAGAACTCGCGCTGACACTCAAAATACGTCAGGAAATGTTGAAGATGAACCGGTTTAGTTGCCTGGTTTCCAGTCTGTAACCCAACCGTGTCCTAGCAATTTCTCAGATTTCCATTAAAACCTGTAAGACTGAACCATCCAGAGCAGAGATCACATGACCAGAGGAGACGGTTGAATCACCTGCTAATCAGTAACAGCAGGTTGTGGTTTTGAACTGTGTTCACTGCTCATGTTCTTCACTGGAAACCTGGATAGAACCTTTCATTTCAATAATGTTCTGTAGGTTTAAGTAACTGGACTCAATCAGGACCATGTGGTTTATCGGTGGTAACAGCTGATTGGTTTAGATTTAGTATGTTCCATCCTCTCATATTTCTGAAATAACTCAGCTGTTTAGTGAAACCGAAAACCAGCACCAAGCCACAGCGCATCTTTAAAATAACAGTTTGTGGTGTTTTTGTCACATGATGCTCAAACTGTTGAATCTGTGTAGCTCATTAAAAGTAGGTCTGGATCAGTCCATATCACAGTGGCGGCTCGTCAATAGAGGGCGCTAGTGTGCCACCCTGCCTGCTTTAAATGAAGAAGACGATAGGACTCACCTAAAATAATTTTACAAAAACATTAATATTTAAATAAATAGAAATATAAAATGTAAAATCTGTATTCAAGTGGAGTTTAAAAATGTTTTTGGTTGTTTAAGGAGCAGTTAAATCACATGTTTCCCCTTTGGGGCACCACCTGAGAACTCCATAGACTCATTATATATGGCTCGTGTGCAGTGGACCCCCCCAATACAAGATAGGAGAGCCTCGGCGCAAAAAAAAAATTGCGCCCAAGCCCCACCCACGGGAGTAAACATCACATCCCAAAAACAATCAAGTCCTTCCTCAGAAATGGAATCACCAAGTAGGTCCATCAGTACTACTGCTGAGCTGTGAGTACACAGCTGGAGGGCTCAGTGGTTAACACAGTGGACTTCAGTGTGGGAAGAGGTGGAATAGATTCCCAGTATGAGGGGTATCAGCTGTCATTTCTAACCCTTATGTTGATTGTCTGTTTTTTTTAACGTCACGTGATCGAGTCACACTACCTCCACCCCTGGTCTAAATGCATCGTCCATACTCTCAGTGGAAAAGACACTTGTCAGGGACATGGCTGACTTTAATAATAGTCATAGAAAATGTACATGTTTGAAGGATAGACAGGTGAGATTTACATATAAAAAAATACATGACTGAAAACACATATTGTGTATTTTTATTTAAATTAATAATTTAAAATAGTGCTGCAGGTACTCTGGTGTATCCTGGTGGTGAGGTGTGGTTATAAAGCAGCTGAAAACTGACTTGAATACTGCACCCACCAAAAAATAATTTCACCAGCCGCTCCTGCCATATCACCCCTCACATTATTGAAGTCAGGACTTGAGTCAATAGGACCCAATACCACATTTGGACATTTGATTATTATTATTATTCAGTTATTCCACTGACATGTTTCACCAAATAAATTCAGAAACGTATCGATCTCAAATATTTCACTTCATCTGTGCGTGAACTAGATTCTGTTAATTCTAGGCTGAAGTTTCATCTTTATCGTCAGACTCAAATTGACTGTAAGTCCACATTTTACATCTAGTGTCGTATGCATTTAATTGAATGAATGTGATGGATGTGGGATAGTGAGTCCAATCCCTCCTGTACGGTGGCTCAGCTGGTCCACAATGATCTGAGGCTCAGAGAAGGGTCCACTTACAGGCCTGCTACATACTCCACGAAAACACAGAATATTACTCAGCATTATGCAGCTTGTTCTCAACACATCATGCGGGCAGCGAATTTGTCTTTGGTAATAATAATATTGATAATTAGAAAAGCACTTGGAGAGAATAGACCCCCCCCCCCCATCACCACCAAAATTTAATCATTTCTTCCTTGTGCCAGTATCAACATTTCCTGAAAATTTCATTCAAATCTGTCCATAATGTTTCGAGTTATCTTGCTAAGAGACACACAAACAAACAAACAAACCCCGATGAAAACATAACGTCCACCTGTCCTTGGCGGAGGTAATAATAAATTTACTCACACACCAAATAAGTGATGAGTGTAGGGTGACCAGGTGCTAATGAGCCACATATGGGACAAGGAGTGTGTTTGTGTGGGACAATGTGGGACACGAAACCGTAATGCTGGAACAAAGTCTAGATTTTTAAAAATGTGCATCTTATTGTCGAGCGTATAAAATATGAATAACAACAATTTGATTTGGTTGCACACAATATGCATATTTTTGCACTGGGCATTTATTTTTGGCTTTTTTTGCACAGGTTTCAACAACTTTTGTGCTTGTAAAAACAAAACAAACAATGTACTTGTAAAAACTCAAAAAAGAAACCTCAAGTTTCAATATTGTAATTAAATACTTTTAGAAAATCAGCTCTTTTTTTATTTATTTGAGTACATGTTCTCAGCCCTCAAAGGTAAACTAATCTATGTGTGATAAAACAAAAAGGCAGAACTGACAACATTAGAACAGCTGTTTCCACTTCCAGTTAACCTAAAATGACTTGGACCAAAAACCTTTGTGCACACAAACACAGAACAGTCAAACACTGAACATTCTAACACAGTAATAAAAATAGAATAAGATAGGTAAATCTCCAGTGGAATTTTGTCAAAAAACAAATATCCACATACTCAACAAAAGCATGTTTTGTCACCTCAAGTCTCTCAGTTCAAACTCCAAACTTAAAAATAGGCAAAAGGGAACATGGATCAGATCTACCCAAACATCACATGCATACAATGTGTCACATCAAATCATACTCTCCTGGAGAAATAGATTGGACATAGTTCGCAGAATATCCTCTGTGAACCCCCCCCCCCCACCCCCCATCTTCACCCATGTATAAACATTTTCCCATTCTTTTCTGTAGCTGCATTTTCTTTTTTTGTGCGGGGTTTCCATGACTTCTGCCAATATTTGCATGTCAGTGTCTGGGGTTTTTTCCTTTGTTTTTGTGTGTCAGTGGGCGGAGCTCAGGAGGACACCAGTGACAGGTTGACAGCCTCCTGACCCCACGCGTAGGTTGGTTGATTGACAGCGGACACAGCCAATGGTAATGGCGCTGTCTCTGCTATAAAATGAAAGTCAGTTTGGAGAAAGGTGATTGTCCTGCACTTTGGAGAGACAGAGCCAATCCAATGTGGGACATTGTCTCAATTTGCGGGACGTGGCAAAAATTGTCCATAATGCTGTACGGTCCAGCACAAAGTGGGACACCTGGTCACCCTTGATGACTGATGCATCCACTGGCGCCTGACAGTTTGAGTGACAACTGACAGCCCGCCCTGCACATGAGTTAACTGCCAGATCAAGTAGCCAATCGGAGAAGAGCCTTTCTAGCCAATCAGAAGCAAGAAAGGGAAGTACCTGAGTTTCGTAAATTGCTCGGACAGTGTGTCAACAAGAAACCTCCAGAAGGAATGCAATACTCACAACTTTTCTCCCCATAAATATTTCATTTGGAACAATCAAGATATTAAGTTTAAGAACAAGTCTTCATATTCAGAAGTGGGTTGACAGAAACATTTTACTTGTTAGTCAGTTGCTTAATGACAATGGTCAATTCTTTTTCTTACGAAGAGTTTTGTCTATTTATGATTTCCCTGTCACTCCAAAAGAAGATGCCATAGTTTCTGATGCAATACCAGATGGAGTTAGAAGGTTACTGATGTCTGCTCCTAAAGGTAGAAGTTGTATTGTCCCAGAACTAAATCCTGTTAACATATATTGGTAATATCTGTCCTTTACTGAGTGATAAAGCCACTAACCAATGTATTAGAGAAATTATTCAAAGAGATATTGTTTCCAAACCTGCAGCTTTTTTTTATTGGAATAATATTTACTATGACATAGACTGGAAAAACACTTGGATCCTGTCAAAGAAATGTATTATTACTAATAAGGTACGCAAAGTTACTTTTAAATTGATCCATAGATGTTATCCGGTGAAGACCTATATGATTAAATATAAAAGAAATATTGATACTCTTTGTTCTTTTTGCAGCAATGCAGAGGAAACAATATGTCATTTATTTTGGGATTGCACCTACACATATTTTGGATTGATTTAAATAATTTTATAAACACAAAATGGACTCTTCATGTAAATTGAACTTTCAACACATTTTTTTGGCCTATCACACATTGATAAAATAACTCCAGAAAAAAGATATGTTATCGACCTTTTGATTATTTTTGCCAAATTTCACATTCATTGCTCCAAATTTGCACATCAACGTCCAAACATCACTGTTTTCAAAGCCCTTTTTTCCAATTATGTAGACAATTTGAGAAACAGTATAAATTCTAAAGCAAATAAAACAAAAAAATATGTCAAATGTATAATCTTATTCAGTTTGTATAATTTCTATTTATTCCTTGAGCAATTTTTATTTTTATGACATATTTTTATTCATTATTTATTTATTTATTTTTATTTTTTTTCTTTCATAATGTTTTTACTTACATGTATCTCTCAATATAATGTAAAAGATTTTGTGAATTATAGAACTTTCTATCCTTGTTGTTGTATACTATTATGTATATTTACTGTTCAATGTTAATTGTTCAAATAAAAAAAAGCAAAAAAAACAAAGAGACCTCCAGAAGGCCAAAGCAGGGAGCGATATGAAAAGTGTCTTTTCCTGCGGAGTGTGTAGCAGGTGAAGACGAGTCAACTTCTGTGTTTTTGCGGAATATGGAACATCCAGCCTACAGTCACACATAAACAGGAAACAGTCTAGACCACAGCACTTCCTGTGGCGCAGCATTAAAATCTGTCACTGTTCCACTGCATCTGCTAATTTGAATCAAACAGCTGATTATATTTGTACCTTTATCACAAAGTTAACAGTACAGCACACAACACAGTACTATAGAAATGGTACGGACGAGTTTTATGGGCAGACTGAGGATATAAACCCTGACCCTCAGTAAAATCCTCAGTGACCACAACACCGACTTCAACTGGACTTCCCCCTGAAAAATGTTATAATGAAAATAAGAACAAGTGTCTGCAGTATTTGGTTAATTTTTTTCATTTTATTGGGAAAATATTTCATTCATCAGCAAAAATGTTTAGCCTCCAAACGAACCTTTCCTCATTTTTAATTGAATTTAACTCACTTTATAAATCATTAGCCCTTATTAATTTAAAAAAAGGGCATTTCTTGATAGCTATGATAAGATATTTAATGTATCATCTGACATTTAATGAAAATTTAGATGAGAAATTATGCATTATTTTATTTTTTGTATATAAACTCTTGAAGATGTCTTCTATACATCTACTGATTCTATGTTTGTATTCTAGTTTTCTATCTTACATCTCATGTACTGGGTATACTGTGTTATATAGTAAGTGTTTGACAATATTTGTAAATTGATTTCTCAATAAAGTAAAAAAGTTTAAAAAAAAAAAAAAAAAAAAAAGACTTCAACACTTCAACCCAGTGTTTCCTGTGGAATTGATCTTTTGATGTGGGGGGGTGCATGCGCGTGCGTCGGTTTCCGTCCTTTCCATACTCTGGGGTGGGGGCCATGCCGTTGTGTTCCCCCCACAGAAATGAAAGTGAAACTTTGTGGTCATTATCTGTTCTCCTGAAGCTTCGCAAACCTGGAATATACGCATGTGTGTAATAAGTCTAATGTGACGGTGAAGGTTTGTTTGTTTTTTATGAAATGTTTGGTGTGTAAGCATATGACAGAGCAGCTGTGTACCAGACGTGTGTGTGTGTGTGTGTGTGTGTGTGTGTGTGTATAGTCAATAGTCTTAGAGCTGACCTGCCAGAACAGACACACTCTACAGGTGGAAACACTAACACCTCACCTCAGACAAACACAAACACACTGACAAAGGTTAATCTTCTGTTGTTTCTACTGAACTAAATAAACGACGGTAAAGGAGATCAGAGTTCATTTTTACCTTATCGTAGATGCAGTGTCACAGAGCTGGTGCCTGTAGAACAGGAAGTGAAAATGAGACTAACAGAAGTTTGGGGGAGGGGGGAGGAGCAGAATGCAAAGAACATGTTAATACCCTATTTCTTTATTTTATGGCAGGTCGCCTGGAATTCAGATGGGGTCACCTGAAATGTGTAGTAATGCAGGGTTATTCCAAAAGAATGAACCGATTTAATTACACTATTTTAATAAAGGAAAATAATAGAAAAGTCCAGCCCAGTCACAGGTGTTCTATTCACAACCAGCTGTTATTTCCTTTCTTCCAAGGGTTCAGTGTGTCCACCACCTGCAGCACAGACAACATCAGTGCCATTAGAGAATTCCTCCCAGATGCAGATCAGAGGGATGGTCGGTGTCCATACACCGACACGCGCGTGCACCCGTACAGAAGCTGCAAGTGAGAAGTTTGGAATGATGTCGTGATGCATTGGTTATTGAATGTTTGTATCGATAAAATTCGATCCGTTCAAAAGAATATATTTTTACCAGCATTTAAACGTGTTACTATATATTTGGGTAATGTAGGAGCTATTTGTCGGTTTAGTTTTGTTTAAAGTTAATTTACCTTTTTTGTTTACTAACTTAGTATATTTTTATTTATTTATTTATTTATTGCTAATTGTTTATTTTTTTGTTTAATATTTAGAATGTTTATTTTATTTTTTATGGTTATTGTTTTCATTCTTTGGTATTTAGCACCTTTTTGTTTGGTGTTTTCTTTTTGGTTTAGACTGTGGGCACCTGGGTATAAATAGGGAACAAAGTTAGACCAGCATGCACCTGGGTGGGCCGATGGTTTTCTACCAGACGATCAGACACACAGACAGGATGAGCAGGACAGACAGCACAAAAGGCTGTAGTTGTTGTTTGTCAACAAAATCTTGAAAATAAACCACTTGAACTACATGTGTGATATGGACCTTGTGTATTTGTGACTGCTTAAACCACAAACCCATGGTGCATCTAGTGGTTATCTGAGTTATGTTACAGTCTTAAGTTCAGTCACCTTTAAGTTGATTTAATTTTGATGACAAACAACTGCTACAGGTAAAGTTTTTCTTTCCTTCAGACCCACGTTAACGTGCACCGGGGATTCGCGGATGTGTACACGAACAGTCTGAGCTCCGCCCATGCACTGCGGCTCGAGCACCGCGGATGAATACTGTACTGTGTGTATGTGAATCACAGACAGAAGAAGGAGAACACGTGGTTTATGAACGGGTACTACTCACTAGATCAGCAGTACTGAATACTGCAGTACAAACCACAGATACTTCCTTAAACTGTCACATACAGATCCAACAGCACATCCCAGAATACACTGTACAGGTGTCTGTTAAAGTGACAGAACCTTTTTCTGTTTTACCTTCATTATAAATACATTATATTACAAATTGATTCGGTGAAGGAGCAAGAAGTTGAGTTAGAAACATGCAGAGAAACGACTTTGGAAAGAAAGTCCTAACTTTTTCACTGACTGAATGTGAGGCACGTGTTCGGAAACTAATCACTAAGACAAACATTTAAAAACACAATAATGGATTAGATGTTTTATACTCAAAGCACCTGCTGATGGAAGCCACCACATGACCACCACCAAACATTCACATGCATTCACACCACTGAGAGTGGTAAGTGGTGATGTGACCTTCACGAACAAATCGCATCTTTTGAACGGCTCTTTGAAATGAACGATGGGAACAGAGTCTTCGTAAAGAGCCGTTCATTTTTTTTATTTATTATTTTAAAGAGGGAGTGTCCGATTGCCTGTCAGTTTAGCATCACTGGTGAGCATTGGGCAGGAGGAGAATGTTCCAGCAGAAAAAAGAGTGCTTGCACATTGCGAATGTCTCATGGCAAGAAGTTAGCAAAAAACAACAGTTTGAAGCGTGAGGTGAGCATACTGGAGGAGGAGGAGCTGGAAGAGTGGTCGAAACTGGAGAAAAGTTTGTGAGTGAGTGAGTGAGTGAGTGAGTGAGCAGCTGTGAGTAATGAGCCAAAGAAAAAGGAGGAGTATTTGGATGCACTTTTCAGGAGGAAAAAATGGGCAATTTTTCCCGTATGTTTACACACATTTATTGTTCTTGTTTTGAGGAGAATTTTGAAATGTTATTTCATAAGAAAATGTTTTATTTTCTTCTTCATTTTTAGGCTACAGACTAGTCCACATAATGAACTGTAATGTTTTTGGTCCAATTCCAGCATTTGTCTAATGTCACCTCTCATGTCATGGATTTATTCCACACATTTGAACTAACTATTCTTTTTTACAGTAAGATAATATTTACTGCCGCGCCAATTAAACACCTTTAAAATGTAATGTCAATCACATGTAGTCTATTTAGTCATGAAAACACTGGTGTTTCAAAATAATGCAAAACACATGAAAGAGCCAGACTTTAGAACGGCTCTTTTCAGTGAACGGCTCCTGATTGAACGACTCCCTTCAAAGAGCCTAAAGTCCCATCACTAGTGGTGAGGTGGGCGAAGTGTCTTGCCCAAGGACACAAAGGCACATGACTAGGACAGAGAGGGATTCAAACTGCCAACCCCCTGGTTATTGAACATCCACTCTACCTCCTGAGCCACAGGTCCCCAACAGTGCAACAACAGAACATAGAACTACAGAATGTGAGAGTTTCACCAATGTCCATAAGTCTTAGAAACATAAACCAGACCCCCTGAACTGGGTCCAGATAAGGAAAACCTGGAGCCAGAAAATGATGTTTAATTTACATTTGTTTCTAAAAACTGCTTATTTCATGTTTGGTCTCCTTTTAACACCATTTAGGTTGGGTTAATAACTTGAATAATAACTTGAATTAAATACTTTTTTGTGTTTGACTCCAGACGTTGTTATTGTTATTTTAGTTCAGACTGTTTTTAGTTATTTTAAAAACCTGTTTTTTTGGCACACTGATCTATAAAACTGATCCAATGTAAGATCTGTATGTGACAGTTTAAGGAAGTATCTGTGGTATGTGGTATTCATCCACGGCGCTTGTGCCACAGTGCATGGGCGGAGCTCAGACTGTTAGTGTACACATCTGCGAACCTACGATGCACGTTAACATGGGTCTGAAGAGAAGAAAAACTTTACCCAAATAAACAGTAACACTTTTAGATGCAATTAAAAATATATTCTATTGAATGGATCGAATTTTATCGATACAAACATTCAATAACCAATGCATCGTGACATCATTCCAGACTTTTCATTCACTTGCAGCTTCTGTACCGGTGCACTCAGATCGTGCACATGTGTCGGTGTATCGATGTGTATCAGATAGTCCTCCCATCCCTAGTGTGCACAGATGCTCCAGTCTGACCAGCAGTCTGTGAAGAGGCAGTCGTCTGCTGCAGGATTTGAGCTGTTTTCTGTAAACGAGTGGAGAAGCTCCAGAGCCTTAAACGGGCATTTACTAACGTCTACAACGTGCTTTTGGAGCTGTAAACTGTGAAGGCCATGACTGCACCTACGAATATGACTGTTGGACTGAATCCAGGAGGACCTTTGACCTCAAGTCCATCTACCAACAGTATGTTGTTTAGTAGCAGTCGACTGCACTTTGTGAGTCCACTTCAAAAACCACGAGGTAGAAAATCCATGTTGTCAGTTTAACATGTGTGATGTGTTCTATTCAGGTTGTACTGCAGAAGATTCCTGTCTGTCAGCGTCATTACAACAAATATTTGAGTTTCTGAGACTCACTGTTATCCCCAATCATTAAGGATGCACCGATACCACTTTCTTCCAGACCAAGTACAAGTACTTACATTTGAGTACTTGCCAATACCGAGTATCGATACGAGTACTTAATAATCCCATTCCAGTTGTTAGTTCCTTTTGTAAATGTGCTTTATTGTCGTTGTCATTAGTCTGACTGGAACAAAGTGCTGCTACTGACATTTAATGAGTTGGAATGAGCGTTTGTCAATTAATCCACTAGAGGGCGCTGCTCTTAATTAACCATACTGCACAAATACCACGAAGAAAAGTAAAGTTTTTTTGAAATGAATAAAGTCAATAATAACAAACATGGAGACGACATCCTCCACAGGTTTTACAATATGACTTCAACTCACAGGATATTTCCTGAAGACAAATGGAGCTGATACAACCTTGGGGTTGGGACCCCCCGTGGGGTCATCTGGAATTCAAATGGGGTCGCCTGACATTTCTTGTAATTGATAAAAATAAAAATAAAAATGTACTAATAAGAAATATATGGTGAGTTAAGAGAAACAATCCCAATACAAACAAGACATGACAAATTCTGAGTGTGAAACTGCAGCACTGTGGTTCTGTTTATCTGTCAAATGTTCACTGTGGTCAGTTTCAGATGCTGCAGCTCTTTCATAATTCATAGTTTGAGTTCTTGTTTGTTCAGTATTAATTGTCAGCCTTGTAAATCCAAGCTGAACTGACTGTACATATCCTGAACAAGGAAAATCCAATCCTCTCTTTGTGCAGTAATCTACACCTGGATTTTCTGCCTCCATCCACAATAATATGCATTATATAGACTAAATGTCCTCTAAAATTAACCTGGATTTGAAACAGAGGATAGAAAACTCTTACAGGTTCAAAAACTAATTTTTTGGCAAAAAAAAAATCTCCATTTTGAATGTTTGTGGTCGACAGAAATTTGTGATGTTAAAATGGGGTCATAAGACAAAAAAGGTTGGAACCACTGGGTTACAGTAACATCAAGTGACCCTTCAGAGGAAGACTACAGGTTGTAGCTGAAACATGTCAAGGTAAAAAAAAAAAAAAAAATTACTTTTTTTTCCATCTTCTGACACAAAAAGAAATCTTTATTGGTCTATTTTTTGGATCCTGTTCTTCATCTACCCTACTTTAGTCTTGGGTGTAAATGTGTTTTCTTCTTCTGCAGGGTTTTTTTCAGTGCAGCTGCTGAAGTGGTCGAACATAGAGAAGGTTGTTGTGCAGCTGTGGACGTGGCAGGTAAAACACTGGGTGGATAAACCCACTGTGGGGGGAATGCAGATGAAGTGTGCTATTGGCCCACCCAGGTGCATGATGGTCTAATCTGGTGCTGCTTATTTATACCCGTGTGCCTACTAAAATTAGCACTGACGCTAACTCTGGCATATTTACATGTTTATGCTGAAATGGAATGTATAAATGTGTTCATTAATGTGCACTGTCCCGCCTAAATAAAGATGCATTCTTCTTTACAGTCTAAACCAATAAGAAAACACAAAACAAAAATGTGCCAAATACCAAAGAATGAAAGCAGTAACCCTGAAAATCAAGAATATTCAAAAT